>NC_092358.1:15227846-15337303 GCF_030848805.1 Temnothorax longispinosus
ATATATCATTATTGGCATAAGTTAGGTTAATTCGACTGTGTTTGTGGGTATATTTCTTATTGATTTAGTAAGTCGAATATTATAATCTTATTTTTAAATATATAATTATAGTCTTTAAAGAGTTTTCTTTATTTCTTAAAGATATCGATAGTCGAATTGGATTGGAAGAAGAAGAATTAAATTATTCTATTCTATTAGAGGAATTGTATTGTCTTAAGAAGAAGAAGACGAAGAGAGAGATTTTTCGGACAGGTAATATTTTTGTGAAAAGGGTCATAAATGATTTCGATGAAACGTTTCAGAAATACTTCTGAATGATTTCAGTATTAATTTCCAAGTTATCTTTTGGAAAGCTTTCAATGATATATGATTTTGATAAAACATTTCAGAAATACTTTTGAATAATTAGCAAAAGAATTATGTTCGGCCCAACTATGTTCGTAGAGATGTAAAGATTGCAATGCTACGTTTATTGGGCAGACAAAAAGACATTTGTGCACACGTCTCAAAGAACACCAGAACGATATCAGAAAACCGGCGAGCAAGCATTCTGTAGTGAGTGAGCATCGAACATCCTATGGGCATGATTTCGATTGGGGGAAGCCAGAAATAATACATTAAGAAGAGACAGATTAGAAAGAGGGAATTAGCGGAGATATTTTTTATTAAAAAATTTGATGACATCATTAATTTATAAAAGGACACGAAGAATCTTAAGGTGGTTTATTCGCGACTATGTGAGTCAAAATAAACCTCATTTTAAAACTTCTAATTTCATACACTTTCATAGTCGACTAAATTCATTAATGAATTTCTCAAAATGATTGTATATCACAAATCGAATAAATAATCAATAATAAAAAAGAGGCGAATGAAAATAGTCCAATTTTCTTAGCGTAGTACAGAAGAGCTTCAGATGTGGCAACGTCGCAACATTCATGTAAACAAATGGTTGCACGTGTATCGTTCGGAGCAATAAACTTAGAGGTTAATTTTATTTAAGTGCAACATTTACTTTTATATCATGAACGAACAACCGCGTTTTAACCTATGCAACTCGCGTTATGAATTCAAAGCGCGACGTTGCCACATATCCGAAGGTTTGTGATCACAGTGAGGAATGGACTGAAATCGATGTCTTTTAACTAATTTTGTGAACATTCTATACGGTTGAGATTGTTGGCTTTGGTACCATATGATTCGGAAGACACTCCTCTGTTTTTATTCTAATTTTCAACCTGATCTGTCTTTTCTATAATTTACTACCATCAATTTATCTCAAAATTACGGTCTCTCACGCGTCGTCCGCCATAAACGCAATGCTTAAGATAGGGAAAAAAGCATATTTTTAGACCATAATATCTCGGAAACTACACGGTCAATCCATTTCAAATTTAGCATGAAGATTCGTCAGTTACTTAATTACGTTTACTGAAAAAACTGCATCGTTCTGTTTTCATAGGTTATATGGACATACCACCTTAACGCTCTCTACGAACATATTATAAAAGAAACGTAATTCTATTTCCTTCTTCTCTGTTTCCCTCTCCACGCTCTGGCTTTTAATATTGACATCATTAGTTTGTTTATTGTGTCTGTTCCTCGTCAGTTACAATGTTACCATTGCACGGCTCTTACATGCCCTTCGACATAAATGAATAACGAAAATGCCGTTTAAATTTGTTGGAATTCGCATTATGTATTCGACCCTTCGCGGATATACCGCGCGTTACGCACATTAAATTCCATCGCTAGTCTACGTCACTCTACGTTACTTTCTGGAGAGGCGCTATTGGTATTGTCTCGTGCGGTATTGCCTCTGTGCGGCACACTCACTTCCTCTTTGCCTCTCACAAAAGTCACAAGTGTTCAAGTCATAGTATACTAAATACATATCATTCGTCCTAGAGAGTGTCTCATATATTTTCTTGACCGATTCCTGATCCTGCGCCAACAGGTTATGGGCCCAGGTTGCAATTAATTGCGGTCGAGAAGATAAAATAAAGCGTGGCGGTCAGATACATTTACCGCGCGTAATTCGATCACGCGTCGAGAACGTGTTAAGTATATACTCGGTGTGCCTGTGTATCCGGATCATCGCGGGACTGTAGAAATGTCGACTCCGATGAGGATTGAATTGCTTACCAAGGAGTACTACGACTCCTGGAGCATGCAGGTGGAAGCACTAATGACGAAGAATCGGCACCTGGAAATTTCCGAGTGGCGAAGTTGTGGCACCGGAAATAATACGCGGAGACCCGGCGAGAGAAGCGGTTTATAAGAAGTGGATACAGGACGATAAAGAAGCTAAGTCAGACTTAATTTTATCTATTAGTCCATCAGAGTTGCAACAGATACGGGGATGTGTAACATCACGTGAAATCTGGCTAAAATTGCAAGGCATATACGCTTCAAAAGGCCCGGCTCGGAAGGCCACCTTGTTAAAGAAATTAGCGCTTCAGAAATTACAAGAGGGGGAAGACGTGCGCGAACACATGAACCATTTTTTTGACGCTGTAGATAAATTGGCCGTTATGGGCGTAGACGTAAATCAAGAATTACTGAGCATTTTACTATTGTATAGTCTACCGCCGAGCTTCGAAAATTTCAGGTGTGCTATCGAATCACGCGATGAACTCCCGGGAGCGGAGGCCCTGAAGATAAAGATCTTGGAAGAGAGTGAAGCACGACGTCAGAAAAAGCACGACGAGGAAGCCGGAGCAATGCTCGCCTGGAAGAAACAGAAGGGGGCATGGAAGAAACGAAACCCGTTTCGACGAAATGATAATCCCAAGAGTAAAAATCAAGTCGACTCCAAGAGTCAAGTCGATTCTGAAGGTCAAGACGAATCAAACGCCGACGCCAAGATTAAGTGTTTCAAGTGTCGAAAAATCGGGCACAGGGCTACCGAATGTCCCAGAAAGGCTGAAGGTCACGGAGCCAAAGCAGCTCAGGAATCCGAAGCGTACATTGTTTGCGGAACTGACCAAAACATTGCGCTCAGGGCCGATTCGAGTCTCAAGGACAACCGTTGGTGTCTCGATAGCGGTAGTACCTCACACGTATGCCACGATGAAAACATCTTTGTTGATATCACGAACGCGGAGCATGAACAACTCAGCCTTGCCAGTAACGCATCGACAGAAATAGAGGCGAGAGGAATTGTTAAGCTACACATCTCCAACGGATCTACAGGCCGGGAAAACAATCGATCTTGAGGAGACACTTTTGGTTCCCAATTTGAGGACAAATCTAATATCTGTGTCGAAAATTACAGACCGCGGGCACGAGGTAATATTCCGGAGGAACGAAGCCATCGTGAGAAGCCCGGACGGATCGATCAAAATGATCGCTGATCGCGTCGGAAATCTGTACTATATTCGTGGAACACAAGAAAAGGCTGGATTGACTTCAGAAGATTTGGATCGAGAGAAGCTAGCGTTATGGCACCGAAGACTGGCTCATTTGAATATTCGCGATCTGGTGGAGATGACAAAGAAAGGAGCCGTTTCAGGTGTGAGTCTTGGACGTATAGATTTGCCTCCCTGTGACACATGCATACGAGGTAAGCTAACTTCGTTGAGCTACACTCAGAGCACTGCCAGGAGCATCGAGAAGCTGGACATCGTTCATACTGATTTATGCGGACCCATGAGGGTCAGGTCGAAAGGAGGGGCATCCTACTTTCTCACTTTCATCGATGACTGCACCAGATGGTGTGAAGTCTACTTCATCAAACAGAAGAGTGACGTTTTCGCCACATTTTTGGAATACAAAGCATATGCTGAGAAGCGAACCGGGGAACGGATTAAGCACCTTCAGAGCGACAATGGTCGCGAATATTGTAACAAAGAATTCGACCTATTTTTGAAGGAGCAGGGGATTCGACGACGGCTTACCGTTCCGCACACTCCGCAGCAAAACGGCGTAGCCGAGCGAAAGAACCGTACTCTTATTGAAATGGCACGGTGTATTCTGTTTCAGGGAAACTTACAGATGACCTTCTGGGCAGAGGCGGTGCATGCTGCAAATTATTTGCGAAATCGATGCGCGTCTAGAAGCCTGGAGGGCGCAACGCCGTATGAGAGATGGGAGGATACCGGACCTAAGACATCTCAGAGTGATCGGCACAAAGACGTACGTCCTGAACAAAACTTCGACGAAAGGAAAGTTCGAGGCACGTACCAAGGAAGGCATTCTCGTTGGTTATTCCGAAATTACCAAAGGATATAAGGTATGGATACCATCGGATAATCGAGTGATTATTGCTCGAGACGTAAAATTTCAGACGGAACTCGACCTAGCTTCCTCCAAAAACGAAGAGATTGATCAAATAATAGTGTTAATCTATGTCGATGATATTTTGATCTGTTCACAGGACAAAACTTGGATTAAGGGATTTTGTCAAGGCCTGGCTCGAGAGTTTGAAGTCAAAAAACTCGGACAGGTCCGGCATTGCCTAGGAATTGAGATCGCTCAGGACGGAAACACAATCTCGCTAACCCAGCGGAAATATATTAAGGAAGTCCTTGAGCGGTTCCGTATGGAAGCCTGTAACCCTGTGTCTACTCCTGGAGAAGATAAAATTCGGGCAGCTGCAACGACTCGATCAAACAAAGGAGATGAAGACTCAATTAAGCCTTATCGTGAGCTCATCGGTGCCCTAATGTACCTGGCCGTTGCGACGCGCCCGGACATAGCGTATATAACAAGCTACCTTGCTCAATTTAACCATTGACATACTTTGGAGCACTGAGGGGCTGCTAAACGTGTGTTACGTTACCTCCAAGGCACCTCTAATCATGGCTTATGTTTCAGCAAATCGAGCATCAAAGTAACGGGGTACTCTGACGCGGACTGGGGTAATTGTGCAGTCGACAGGAGATCCTACACCGGTTACGCGTTTATATTGAGTGGAGCTGCCGTGAGTTGGAAGTCTCAGAAGCAGCGAACCGTTGCACTCTCCTCGACCGAAGCCGAGTACATGGCACTCGCGGAAGCGGCTAAGGAGGCTGCTTACCTGCGAGCTCTATTACAAGAACTCGGAAATCCAGGGATCCAAATCACCGTTTTCTGTGATAACCAGGGCGCTAGGATTCTGACTGAAAACCCGGTCTTTCATAGTCGGACCAAGCACATCGATATTCGACACCACTTTGTCCGACAGGTCGTTGAAGACGGCATACTAACGCTCAAGTCGATACCGACTTCCGAAATGGTAGCCGACGTCTTGACTAAGTCGTTACCGAAACCGAAGCATTGCCAATGTATCGAGTCATTAGGGTTAAAATTATGTACGTCAAACGCGAATCTCAGTTACGCTCGGATCGAGTAGGGCGTGTTGGAATTCGCATTATGTATTCGACCCTTCGCGGATATACCGCGCGTTACGCACATTAAATTTTATCGCTAGTCTACGTTACTTTCTGGAGAAGCGCTATTGGTATTGTCTTGTGCGGTATTGCTTCTGTGCGGCACACTCACTTCCTCTTTGCCTCTCACGAAAGTCACAAGTGTTCAAGTCATAGTATACTAAATACATATCATTCGTCTTAGAGAGTGTCTCATATATTTTCTTGACCGATTCCTGATCCTGCGCCAACAAAATTGTATTTTACTTCTGTAAATTTAACGTACAAATATGTAAGTTTTGATTTATATAATTATTTTTGGACTTATACTTACATTGTTGCGTGCCACAATTTTTTATGTTTAGTTTTTAGATTTGGCGTAGTTTGGACATTATGTCTGACTAATAATTAATATTAGTGTTTCTATACGCTTGAAAAGGACCGAAATCTGCGGTCAAAACGTAGCGTTTTGTGAACAATAAAATTTGCCAGTTGGGTCGAACATAATTCTTTTGCTAATTGTTAATTATTCACTGACGATTCAAGTTTTTACTTCTCCGTTTTTACTTTTGAATAATTTCAATGTTACATTTTAATATTATTTTTCAAGTTATCTTTCGGAAAGCTTTCCCCGCAGTATTTCTGAATAATTTCAATGTTACATTTTAATATTATTTTCCAAGTTATCTTTTGGAAAGCTTTCAATGATACGTATATATTTTAGACATTATTTAGACGTATTTAGACAAGGGTTATAAATGATTTCGATGAAACGTTTCAGAAATACTTCTGAATAATTTTAATGTTACATTTTAATATTATTATCCAAGTTATTTTTCGGAAAACTTTCAATGATATGTATTTTAGACATTACGTACGAAATATTTCTCTGAAATATTTGTCGTGTATATTTTTAGATTTAATTTAATTAAATCATAAATTATTTTCTGCTTTATTTAAAGCAGTGAAACGCTGATATATAGATTAATCTATAATCTATATATATAGATAATTAATTCCTGTAATTATTGTTTTAATAATTGTTCAGTAAATCGTAAACGGACCCTCGAGAATTAACAAAACGGGAAGAAAAGAGGCTATAAGGGTCAAACGCGGTTCTTCTTGCGTAATGTCTCATTTATTCATCTTCTTGGATATAACTTCAAACGTTTCGGCTCAATTTCGAGCCATCCTCAGCGATAACAATGGTTAGCCCACGATCTCCAAACCAAATAGCAAGCTCGTCGACTCGTGTTATTTGTACCAAATGATCCTTATCTGTAAGATTTTGATGTATAAAATCAAAACTTAATTAACCCAAGACAGTGATTAACTTACCAAATGGCCAAAGAGAACGTGGGAATTAGTAAATAATCGAAGTGACTTGTCGGTAACATCGACCTTTTGAAAACGACGGACGGAATAAAAACATTTAACGTAACGCAGTCAGAATTCGAATGTATACATAGATAGTTGTGTCGATGATAAAAGTATTATTGTGATAAAATTTAAAATACCAATGAGAGCACGAGAGCTCGACGCGTCATAACAATTGTACAGCCAATAAGGACATCAATCGTAGGCATGGTTTACAATTTATTTAAAATAGTTATGTATTCGTGATTTAGAAAATCGGTGTCATTTTGCAAATTAATACTATTTTCCTGTAGTTTTATGTGAATCATTTCAGAAATTAGTCTCCTGGATAAATATTTCTCTTTGTCTAGGATTTCCACATTCTCCCAGTCAAAATCGTGATCTAGATTCTGCCTGTGTTCAGTGACGACAGATTGTGTCGAGGTAATTCTATTAATGTGGCTCCGATGTTCAGAAATTCGAGTTTTTAATTGCCTTTTAGTTTGGCCTACGTATGACGCGTCACATTCTCTACAGGAAATTTTGTAAACCACATTTTTATTTGATTGAGCTGGGAGGACATCCTTTTGTACTTTAATAAATTTTTTAAGTTTGTTTAGGCTGAAGAAAGACTAACTCACTAATTCCCACGTTCTCTTTGGCCATTTGGTAAGTTAATCACTGTCTCGGGTTAATTAAGTTTTGATTTTATACATCAAAATCTTACAGATAAGGATCATTTGGTACAAATAACACGAGTCGACGAGCTTGCTATTTGGTTTGGAGATCGTGGGCTAACCATTGTTATCGCTGAGGATGGCTCGAAATTGAGCCGAAACGTTTGAAGTTATATCCAAGAAGATGAATAAATGAGACATTACGCAAGAAGAACCGCGTTTGACCCTTATAGCCTCTTTTCTTCCTGTTTTGTTAATAATTGTTATTTGTTTTATTTAGACAGACAGACAGAGAGAGAAAGAGAAAGAGAGAGAGAAAGAGAGAGAGAGAGAGAGAGAGAGAGAGAGAGAGAGAGAGAGAGGGAGAAAGAGAGAGAGAAAAAGAGAGAGAGAGAGAGAGAGAGAGAGAGAGAGAGAGAGAGAGAGAGAGAGAAGGAGTGTGTATACTACAAAGTATCTTTTACGTTTATTTCGTGTTTGCAGTTATTCAGGTAATTAATTAGTTTGTAATAAAGAAGGAGAGGCAATAGGATCTGTTTTATTTTATTGACCCTTTTTCTGGCGTCAAATGTAGTTCATAGGTATATTTAAGAAAAAATTGTTTTTTCTTTAGTACGCTTTATTTCTTTTTTTATCTATAGATATATTTAAGAAAAAATTGTTTTATTCTTTAGTGCGCTTTGTTTCCTTTTTTTTTTAAGTCGGGATGGCAATCGAGTTTTTAAATGTTAATGGAGAGATGGTATCTCACATTATTGTCCCCATCATAGGGGATGGAGCCTGCCTGTTCCGGGCCCTATCCTATCTCATGTATAACACACAGTTAATGGCGAGGGAAGTGCGTGAGATAATCGTGAGTCATGTGGTGGATAACTGGGAGGAATTTTCAATTATGTCCCACGACAGCTTGGGGAACAATTACAATAGCTTCAACGAGTATCTTGATGAAATGTCGAAACCCTTTACTTATGGTGGTTTATGCGAGTTGGTGGCGGCTGGGCAACTGTTTGGGTTTGTTTTTGAGGTTTACCGAAATGGTGAGCTCTATGAGAGTTTTGGTGCGGAAGGTCACCCTGTTAGAAGGCTACGTTTTACACAGGACATTTCTAAGGGACATTTTGATGCGTACGAGCAATGTGAACCTGAGGATGTGATCAACACATCGTCCTTCTTTCAGCTTGATTCAACCTCACACCTCTCACAGGCAACACTTTTTTCTGTTCCTAATAAGGCTCATGGAAAACGTCGGACTAGATACACCAATGCGAAAAGGAGGAAGCAACTTAAAGATGCGTCAAGAAAATATGCACAGAATAACCCTGAGGTCCACAGAGCAGCGGTGGCTAGGTATCAAAAAAATAACCCCGAGGTGAACACAGCAGCGGTGGCTAGGTACCAAAAAAATAACCCCGAGATGCACAGAGCAGCGGTGGCTAGGTACCAACAAAATAACCCCGAGATGCACAGAGCAGCGGTGGCTAGGTACCAACAAAATAACCTCGAGATGCACAGAGCAGCGGTGGCTAAGTACCAACAAAATAACCTCGAGATGCACAGAGCAGCGGTGGCTAGGTTCCAACAAAATAACCTTGAGATGCATAGAGTGGCAGAGTCTCGGTATGAACAAAATAATCCTGGAAGAAGAGTAGAAAGGCGAGTACTTCCGTGGATGGTCAAAGCCTACTCAGGCATGGCATATGATCCTGATGTGGCTTATGAGGCAAACAGCACTATAGCTTTGGGAACCATGAGCCACAATTGCCAGTACTGTAATGCTTTCAAGTGGAAGGAGGAGACCCTCGGCATGTGCTGCAACGCTGGAAGGGTGCAGCTTTCACCCTTCGAACCTCTGCCTGAGCCTCTATACAGTTTGGTAATGGGCAGCCACCCAGAGCATGTCCACTTTATGAACTATATTAGAAAGTACAATGGCTGCTTCAGTATGACATCATTCGGGGGCAAGCAGGTTCTACAAGACGGCTTCATACCGACCTTTAAAGTTCAGGGGCAGGTATATCACTTGATAGGAAGTCTGCTGCCAGTACCTGAACAGGAAGCTCGATTTACAAATTTATTTTGTGGGCGAGGATGAAAAGGAAGTGAGATTAAGATGTAGCAACTTTTCAGATGTCAAACAGGGATTAGTCAAAGAACTGCAGAGAATGTTACATGATGTCAACAGCTACATAAAAAACCTGAAGACCACTTTAGATAAGGTATCTCCAACTTGCAAAAAGTTTGAAGTTGTCATCCATGCAGATAGAAAACCTGCTGACGCTCATAGAGGTCGCTTCAATGCACCGATAGCAAATGAGGTAGCTCTGGTGATTGTTGGTCAGCAATTCGATCAGCGAGACATCGTGCTGCAGAGTCACGATAACAAACTGCGGCGCATTAGCGAGATTCACCGGTCATACGACGCCTTGCAGTACCCGTTCCTGTTTTGACGTGGCGAGGATGGATACTCGATTACCATTCCACAGCGCGACCCTCAGACTAAGTTGCAACTTAAGAATTTAGTTTCCGCAGCGAGCTTCTACTCATATCGAATTATGATTAGGGAAGGGGAAGTCAACCACTTGGTGTACTTTCGTTCTCTTTTTAGTCAATTTCTGGTTGACATGTACGCCAAAATAGAGACAGAAAGGTTGAACTACATTAGGAACAACCAGGCGCAGCTGAGGGCAGACAGCTACATTCACCTGAGGGACGCCGTGGGAAGGCAGGATGCTGACGTTGCTCAGCTGGGTCAAATGGTGGTGCTTCCGTCATCTTTCACTGGAGGATCTTGCTACATGCATGAGCGGACTCAAGACGCTATGACATACGTCCGTTATCATGGCCGTCCTGATCTGTTCATCACTTTTACCTGTAACCCAAAGTGGAATGATATAACAGATGCATTATTGCCTGGGCAAAAATCTTACGATCGTCACGACATTATAGCTAGGGTATTTCATCTTAAGGTGAAGAAGATGATGGCACTTTTGAATAAGGGTAGTCTGTTTGGAAAAGTGTTGTGCTTTATGTACTCTGTGGAGTGGCAAAAGCGAGGTCTGCCTCACATCCACATATTGCTGTGGCTAGAGCAGCGCATCTTTTCAGACATGATCGACAAAGTCATCTGTGCGGAAATACCTGATCCTTTAAAAGACTCTCTTCTCCACAATATCGTTAAGGCCAACATGATTGACATGGTCCATGCGGGGGCTTAAATCACAATTCGCCTTGCATGAAAGAAGGCAGGTGCAGCAAGAGGTATCCTCGAATACTTCTCAATGACACTCAGACAGGAGATAATGGATACTCGCTGTATCGGAGGAGGATAGTCTCCAGCTGATGGTGGCTTCACTGTCGAAATCAATGGAATAGAGCTGGACAATCGTTGGGTGGTGCCGTACAACCCTGTACTGTTACGTATTTTCAATGCTCATGTCAATGTGGAATTATGTAGTTCTGTTAAGTCTATCAAGTACATTTGCAAATACGTGAACAAGGGAAGTGATCAGGCGGTTTTTGCTTTGGAGAGTGAGAAGGATGAGGTGAAGTTGTACGAGAGTGGGCGATACATCAGCAGCTCAAAGGCAATTTGGAGAATTTTAGCGTTCCCTATTCATGAGAGGTATCCCACTGTCTTTCATCTCGCTGTTCACCTTGAAAATGGTCAGCGTGTGTATTTCAACTCTAAGAACTTGGCTGAGAGGCTCAATAACCCTTCTCAGACAACATTCTTAGCTTTTTTTAAACTTTGCAAAACTGACGATTTTGCAAAAACCCTCCTGTACTCTGAGGTTCCTTCATACTTTGTGTGGAAAAATAACAAGTTTGTGAGAAGAAAGCGGGAGAAGGATGTTGATGGTTGGCCAGGAATAAAGAAGGACTCCACGCTGGGAAGAGTGTATACTATTCATCCAAACAACACCGAGTGTTATTATCTTCGTTTGTTGCTACATGAGATTCGAGGTCCAACGTCTTTTTTAGATTTGAAGACTGCGAATGGTGTCTTCTGTCACACATTCCAGTCTACATGCAAGGCATTAGGTTTGCTGGAAGATGACAAGCAATGGAACAATACCTTGGAGGAAGCTGCATTATGTGATTCCCCTTTAAAGCTGAGAGAGCTTTTTACAGTGATGTTGGCATTTTGCCAACTTTCAGAACCTCTGAGTCTTTGGGAAAAGTACAAAGATAGCTTCTCAGAGGATATTACGTGGCAGGTGGAGAGAGAGTTGCAAAGCAGTGCGCAACAGGTGATGGATGAGGTGTACAATAGATGTCTGGTGTTGATTGAAAACGCAGTGGTGGCTTTGGGAGGAAAAGAGTTGCAACAGTATGGCCAGCCTCAGCCAAAAAGATCTGGAGGAGTATTGGGGAACCGAGACTATTTGAGGGAGACAAATTACGACGTAAATGCCTTGACAGAAGTGGTGTCGAATAACGAGGGTTTATTGACAGATGAGCAGCTCGCTGTCTATCGGCAGGTTCTTAGTAGCGTTGAGTCAGGTGCTGGTCAGGTATTTTTCCTAGATGCTCCTGGTGGTACTGGAAAGACCTTCCTTATCAATTTACTTCTGGCGAGGGTAAGAAGTGATCGTGGAATTGCATTGGCTGTCGCATCATCAGGTATCGCTGCTACGTTGTTGGAGGGAGGGAGGACCGTTCACGCTGCTTTTAAACTTCCTTTGAATTTAATTCAAACAGAAAAACCATTGTGCAATATTTCAAAACAAAGTAACATGGCTAAAGTATTACGGGATTGTAAGCTCATTGTTTGGGATGAAAGCACCATGGCACATAAGGGGGGTTTTGAGGCATTAAGCACAACCTTCAAAGATATTAGGGATAACGATGGAGTAATGGGGGGAGTGACCGTGCTGCTTGCTGGAGATTTCAGACAGACTTTGCCAGTAGTGCCAAGGGAAACTCGAGCAGACGAAGTCAAGGCGTGTGTAAAGAAATCACATTTGTGGTCCCTTATTAGGAAAATCTCTATCAGGAAGAATATGAGGGTACACTTGAAAGGTGATGTTTTTGCAGGGCAATTTTCAAAAATACTATTAAAAATTGGAGATGGAGAGTATCCTGAGACGAAAGGAAAGGTGATTATTCCTGCAAGTCTAGGTTTAGTAGTAAAAACCCTAGAGAGCCTTATTAATAAGATATATCTTGATATTGCGGATATCAAAGAGAAATTTATGGATTGGCTGTGCGAGCGTGCCATTCTGACCCCTAGGAATGATAAAGCTGGTGTCATTAATGACATTCTTCTTAAATTATTCGAGGAAGAAGAAATGAATTATAGATCTGTGGACTCGGTGGTAGATACGGATGACGTGGTCAACTACCCAGTAGAGTTCCTTAACACAATGAACTCTCCTGGCTTACCAGCCCATAAGTTTTTCCTTAAAGTGGGGGCACCAGTGATGTTGTTGAGAAATTTGAATCCGCCAAAACTTTGCAATGGTACAAGACTTCAAGTGAAGGCTCTACACAGAAATGTTATCGAGGCCACAGTATTCACCGGCTGTGCACGGGGAGAGACGGTATTTATACCACGCATACCACTAATATCATCAGAGTATTTTTTTGAATTCAAGAGGTTGCAGTTCCCTATTAAAGTTTGTTTTGCGATGACTATCAACAAGTCCCAGGGGCAGTCGTTAAAAGTAGCAGGAATTGATTTAAGTGAGGACTGTTTCTCACATGGGCAGTTCTATGTGGCATGTTCGAGAGTGAGCTCACCAAACAGTCTTGTGATACTAGCGCCTGAGAGGAGAACCACTAATGTGGTATACAAAGAAGTTCTAAAATAGAAAAAAAAGGTCATAGATATTTTTGGAGAATTTAAAAAAAAAATTATGATAAAAAATATAATGTTTGCAGAAAAAAGAAAAACATGTATGTGAAAGGCATCATGCCTGTTTGAGAAAACAAATAAGGAGAAAAACATGTGTGAAAGAGGTTTATATAATTTTGCTCATTTTTATGGAAAAAAATGACCTAATCTCAAAAAATTAAACGAAAAGAATGATATTTTGACATATTAAATGATTTATTAACGTAAAGGACAAATTATTGAATCAATTTTTTTTAAATATAAAAGATGTTCTGATTGATTGATTCATTAACGCTAAGCACAAACTACTGAACTAAATTTATTTAATTCTATATAAATATAAGAAAGATGTCCTGACTAAATGACTCATCAACGCCCAGTCAAAACCCATGAACCTAGAAACATGAAATTTGGAGATAAGCACCCACTAAGAAGGGATTTTTAGAAATTCGAATCCTAACGGGGTGAAAAGGGTTAAAATCTATTTACACGGATTCGTTAATATCTCTTAGGCACGATGAAAGAGTAAAAGACACCATGTCTGTAAGAAACACCATATCTGTAGGAGAGACCATGTCTGTAAGAGATACCATGTCTGTGAGAGACACGAAGTTTTTTGGAGTCATAATGTAACAAAGCACAGATTTCTTTACAGTGGAATAGGCCTACTGGGGAAACCACTAAAAAAAAAACGCATTTACAATAGTACCTCAAGGGTGATGCGGAAATCTATTGGCGTTAAATGTAAATATACGCTATCATTTATTTGCGTGTCTTTATTACATATGTCCTTTAGGGCGTGTCCTCCGGGGCGAAGCCCGGGTAACCAGCTAGTATATATATAAAGGAAGATGTCCTGACTGATTGACTGACTCATCAACGCCCAGCCCAAACCCCTGAACCGAATTTTTACCAAAAGTATATGAAATAGGGGTAGAATTTTCCGGGGAGTGCCACTATGTGTATAGTTTTTTGTTACCGATTTTCTGAAAACCGGTTTTTCTAATTTTTCTAATTTTTCGGGAAATAATTCACCGAATCTCAAAAAATTATAGATCAAACAGAGGCAGAATTTTCCGGGGAGTGCTATAAAGTGTATAATTTTTTGTTACCGATTTTTTTGGAAGCCGGTACGAAAATTTTTTTAATTTTTCGGGAATTTATTGACCGAATCTTAAAGAAGTAGGGGTAGAATTTTATGGGGAGCGCCATGATGTGTACAGTTTTTGTTACCGATCTTTTTGGAAACCGGTTTTTTTAATTTTTCCAATCTTTCGGGAAATAATTGATTGAATCTCAAAAAATTATACATGAAGTAGGGGTAGAATTTCCCGGGAAGTGCTATAAAGTGTACTATTTTTTGTTACCGATTTTTTTGGAAACCGGTTCCGAATGATCGAATCTTAAAGAATTATACTACATAAAAATCTACTATCTACATAAAAAGTAAGGGTAGAATTTCCCGGGGAGTGCTATAAAATACATAATTTTTCGTTACCGATCTTTTTGAACGCAGCCTAAATCTATATATTATTATATTACATATGAGAACGTACAACATCTGTTAAATCTATATTTGAAAATACACCTAAACAGAAAACCTAAATTGAACAAATATCGCGTTGCAGAGTATACTCGGTAAGAGTAAAATATTTTGCTATTCGTTATTCGCAACGACGATGTGCGTCCAGTTAGAGAGAGAGAGAGAGAGAGAGAGAGAGAGAGGGAGAGAGAGAGAGAGAGAGAGAGAGAGAGAGACAGAGAGACAGAGAGAGTGGGAGAGAGAGAGAGATTGATTGATTGATTGATTGGTTTATTTTATGCCATAGTCACAGACTTTTGGCAAGTAATGAATAATACAAAGGTAGAACAATCGGAAAAAAAAACAAAAAGTTGTAAATAAGAACAGAAGTAATACATCTACATAAGAGGAACAGTATAAAATAGTATAATATAAAAGCGACAGATGTGCATCAAGCAGCAACCAGTAGTGGAACTGCAACCTAAGCGGAGGAATCGGTAGAGTGAAGAAAAGGGTTGAAGCACACCGCCAATAGTACGCAAAAGATGCACAGAGCAATGGAAAAAGTCTCAGATTCAACTCGCAAAAAACGCAAGAACAATTAATAAATTTAACTAAAAGTTACTTAAACTAATCGACGTATAAGCGATAGGTTGACACTCTCAATCAGATCATGCATAAGGCAAAGACTAATAAGGCTCTAGATAGAGTTACGCTCAAGCGAGAAAAGATAGTCGTATAGCTTACCCTTAAAAACGGCGACAGACGTTGCTGAAACAACATCATAAGGAAGCGAGTTCCAAAAGTAGATGCCCGCGAGATGAAAGGACCTGCGATAGGTTTCAGTTCTGTGATTTGGAACATGAAAAGAGTGCGGTAGCGCCAGTCGTGACGATCGCCTGACTAAGGGGTCGTGATCAACAAAGATTTCAGAGAGGTAACTAGGAGATAAGTCATGGGACACCTTAAACATTTTGATACCAAGAAAGTAAAGACGGCGGTATTTGACCGATAACCACCCCAATCGATGCCGGTAAGGTGTGATGCGTTTGTCACGCCTTAAATTGAAAATGAAACGAATAGCACAATTTAAGAGTCTCTGAAGCCTGGTATTTAGCTCCTCGGTCACGTCGTTGTATACAAGAGAGCAATAGTCCAACAAAGGCAAAATCAAGGTGGTCACAAGTTTAACACGTAGATTAATTGATAATGAATTCTTGTGAAATTTCAGTTTGTGCAGTGTAAAGTGTACCCTTCTTGAAATGTGTGAAACGTGACCCTTCCAAGAAAGGTCGGAGCGCATGATGACCCCGAGGTTTCAAGTCTCCGTAACAAATGGGATGGAGGTACCGCCAACTGAAACGAGAGGTAGGTCATTTAAATTTAAGTGTCTAACGTGACTCCTGCTGCCAAAAATCAAGACTTTTGATTTCTTAAGATTGAGAGTCAATCTGTTGGTTGCAGCAAATTGTGAGATGACACCCACGTCATGTGCGACGAGGTGTAAAGCAACGCTCAGTTGACTAAGGGGATTTCTGCGATAGATCTGTGTATCATCGGCAAATATAATGCGCTCAGTATATCTCAGGAAGGCACCAATGTCATTAATAAATAAAGAGAAAAGGAGAGGACCTAGGACGGATCTTTGTAGAACACCTGAAGTGACAGACAGCCAGTCAGAGAACACGCCCTCCAAGTCAACGACAGCCTGACATCGACCAGTTAGATACGAAAAAATTAACTTGAGGGCCGAATCAGAAAACCCTAGTTGTCTGAGTTTGGTCAACAGTAGAAAATGACTGACCGTGTCAAAGGCTTTGCTGAAGTCGAAGAGGACGAGAATCAAAACCTCACCCACGTCGACGCCCATACTTAATGTCATGGAGCAACCGCAGCAAAGCGGACTGGGTGGAATAGCCTTTCCGGTAACCGGATTGCCGATTATCGAGAATATTATGAGTAGCTATAAAGTTCGAAATCTGGCGGTGTAGAATTTTTTCGAACAACTTAGAGAGTTCGCACAGATTAGCAATAGGCCTCGTGTCCGAAGGAGAAGCGGGAGATTTAACTTTGGAGAGCGGTCGAAGTATGGCTCGCTTCCACAAAGACGGGAAGTGACTGAAATTAAGACAACAATTAAAAAATGTGGTAAGGAGATTACCAATCCGGGGCAGGGCTAAGGCTATGGCGTATAGAGGTAATTGATCATAACCCGAGGCAAGGGAAACAGAAGAAGCGGAGACAAAGGAGCTAAGGTCCTCAAAGGTGATCTGAGAAAAACTGAAAAGTGGTGCGTCAGGTACTATGGATGAGATGATGTCGGAAAATTGAGAAAGTGTACAAGAAGAAAAGCAGTTGGAGATGGAGGCATAATGGGCATTTAAAATATCACGAGAAAAAAAGTTGAGCGGAGAAGATAGAGGAGACTCAATGAGCCCAAGACTGGCAAGCTCACGCCATAACCTGGATGGATTAGAAATAGCAGTCAATCTCTCCATGTGATAGCGCTCCCTGGCCCTTCTCAAGTCGTCTGTGAGATCATTTCTATATTGCCTATAGATATGAAAATCGAGAATGTCTCGCGATCTTCGGGCAGTATTATAGAGACGGTTGCGATGTTGAATTCTGCGAGCAAGTTGGTCAGTAAGCCAAGGCGCAGCTGGGCGAGTAACACGAAAAGTGCGGATGGGCGCATACTGATTAAGACAGGACGTGAAGTCGTCAGTCAAGGTATTTAAGATGTCATCCAAGTCAGGCCCATTAAGACTCTTATGGCTGAAGTCCTCGGCGAAAGATAAGGACAACGTAGAGGTGAGAGTCTCGACGAATCCTGACCCATCGAAATCCCTGTAGCTGCGTCGAACTAAAGTACGATTCGAAGCAGATGGAACCACAAACGTGTACTTCAGCTCAATCAGGTCGTGACCGTTAATGAAAGGCGCATCCGATTTACGAAACGATAGAACTTTATCAAGGTTATCGACTATAAAAACGTCCAACCACGAGTCAGAAGAGCGAGTGTGAAAAGTCGATTGCGAATCGACAATGCTGAGCGACAACTGTGAGACCATGTCTCTAAGGTGATCAGAATCGTAAGATGAAGCGAGAAGATTACAGTTAAGATCACCTGAAATGATAATATTTTTATAGTTATGCATGAATGTAGTGAGAGCATCAACATATTTACAGAAGTTTTTTCCCTTAGGTCTACGATACATTGACGTGAACAAGAGAGGCTCACAATCATCGCCCCGAATGTCCAGAACAAGAAATTCAGGCTCATTCGAGAAGACGAGAGGAGACGACGCGAGAACACGCGCTCGCAGCGAGTCGTGGATGTAGCAAGCGACACCTCCTCCCTCCCTGCCATCCCTAACAGCACGCAACAAATAATATCCAGGAATGCGAACTAGATCATCGGAGATGTGAGAGTGAAGCCAGGTTTCAGTAATCGAGATAATATGAAAGAAGTTCAGTGCAATGAAAGCCTGGATTGACTCCAAGTGGGCAGGAAGGAAGCAGGCGTTAAAGCAAGCAATGCTGAGGCGACCACGCGAAGCAAGAAGATCCACATCTGCTGCAACAGATCACTGAAGCTCCGCAAGATCGGCCTCAGAATCAATAGAAATAGAGGGTAGACCTTGAGCTTTACGGACAAAGATGCGACCATCTCTGGTCCAGACATGCTTATAAGAGAATTGCTTAGCCCTGGCTCGCGCCCGACGCAACAAGTTGTACGTTTGTGTTGGAAGCAGTTCATTTATGTAAATGCTACCGGGAAAGCCCCCCGAGAACACATCGGCCACCGCAAGCCGGCGCTTGCCACGGGCGGCCCGGATGATGTGGTCGCGGATCTCGCGCGACTTAAGCGCTACAATTAAGGATCGCGTCCGATTAGCAGGACGGTTCTGCTCAAGGGCCAGACACGATCCCGACGCATCACCCAGCGACACAGACACTCCACGCCCAGCCACGTCACGCGTCTCCAAATCATCCGAGATCAAGCGAGGCACCCCGAGCGCGTGAAAAACACCGGTTACTAATTCGTCAGCCGTTAAGGCTAGAGAGTGAGGAATGTCCGAGACGATAATGTCGGATGTTCGGGGGACACGCGACGCAGCAGTCAGGGCGGCGTCAACACCCTGAGAGCCAAGGAGCACAGAGCTCCGAGCCTCCAACGCAGCGATCCTATCACCGTGACCCGCGACGAGTTTGATGACGTCAGGAAGCTGGTTAAGCTTATCCGCAAAATCAGCATTTACCGCCTCCTGACGAGTTATAAATGCGGAGATTTTCTTGTCCGACTTCTCGAACGCGGCGTCAAGCCTGTCAGCAAACTTCTTGTCCAACTCATCCATCCTGGCTAAAATAGATCGGAGCATCGCATCGGTGGTAAGAGATTGGGCGCCAGGGGGAGGAACTCCATCCGCAAGCGGCGACGAGACAGCACTCTTGCAATCGCCGACACGAGGCGCATGAGAGTCGATGGGCAGCGGCGGCATAGTCGGTAATCGAGCCAAGCAGCACGCACTGGCTGATTTCGTATTAAGATACGCCTTGACGCAACCAGGGTGAAATTCCCTGGTGCATTCACTGCAAGAGACGAACTGCCCAGCAATTGACTTTGAGCATCTGTTGCATGTTCGGTCGCGCTGCATGGCACACAACACGATGATATTTCACAGTTGGCAATAAGAAGCGACCAATCAGGCGAGGGCAAGGCACTCCACGCCAACAAGGATCGCGGCGGAGACACACAACACGCTATACTGCGAGTTCACAGTCGGTATCACGAAGCAACCAATCAGGCGCGGGCAAGGCAGCCCACGCTAGCCAGGGCAGGCACACACCGCACAGACGCACCGAATAGAGAGCAGACAGGCAACCCAAAAGCAGTGAGGTGCAGAAAGAGCAGACCAGGAAGCAGGCACATGCGCAACGGGCGGACGCCCCAGCTCGGGCAAGACCAAGATTCCACGACAATACCAGAAGTGAGGTTAGGATGACCAAAGAGATTTGACCCAAAAATGCTAGGAACTGTGAGGCAATCTCATAGAAAATGAAGATCACACGCGTCAAGCAACGAAAGACTTGCAAGAATCTGCAAAAAAATAGCCCGAAGGCAATTAACGGCAGCAGAAATGTTAGCTTGAAACAGGAGCGAGAAAATCTGACCACCACCAATACTCACACTCAGAGAGAGAGAGAGAGAGAGAGAGAGAGATTGATTGATTGATTGATTGATTGATGGTATTTATTATGCCCTAGCCAGTGACTTTAGGCAAATTAATGACAAATAAATGTATAAACGTATATATAAAAATAAAATAAAATAAAAGTAAGAACAATAATAATGATATCTAATATTTTATATCTGATATCTGCGGATGTAAGTTACGTTGACGCTGGAGATGAGGACTCGATGCTCCTCCAATGAAGGACGAGCCGAATGCGTCAAAACTAAGGTATGAAAAAAAAAAAATAAAATGTGAGAAAAAATTTTGGCGCATGCAACCCGTCACTCACGAAGGACGCACGAAACTCAACTTTACAAACAGGTTGCAACCTCAGAGTTGCTGAGACATATTCAAGAGAATCGAAAACAAAATAAATAAAATGAGAACTTAAGAGTAATTAAACCTGAAGAACAAATGTACAATGCGTTGACACCCCTAAAGGAAGAAACACTAAGCAGTTGAAAGGCCTGCAGTGGAACTCTGAACAGAGCTAAGTTCGAGCGAGAAAAAGTGATCATGTAGTTTATTTTTAAATTCGGCAATGGACGGTGATGACACAATATAGCTAGGAAGAGAGTTCCACATGTAGACGCCTGCCAAATGGAAGGACCTTTGATATGAATCGGTTCTATGAGTGGGAACATGGAAGGTGTGTTGTACTGCCAGACGTGATGATCGCCTGACAGAGGAATCAGAATCGCTGAAGATTTCAGAAAGGTAGCTGGGAGACTTGTTGTGATAAACCTTGTACATCTCTATACCCAGAAAATACAAGCGTCTATTTTTTACCGACAACCAACCGAGTCGATGTCGGTAAGGCGTGATGTGTTCATCACGTCTTAGGTTGTAAATGAAGCGAATCGCGCAATTAATGAGCCTCTGGAGCTTGATGTTAAGCTCTTTAGAGGCGTCATTGTAAACGAGGGAACAACAGTCGAGCAAGGGCCAAATCAACGAGGTCACTAGTTTCACGCGTAGATTTAATGATAGAGAGTTCTTATGAAACTTTAGTTTATAAAGCGTGAAGTGTACCCTCTTAGAAATATGTGAAACGTGGCCCTCCCAAGACAGGTCAGAGCGGATGAAGACTCCCAAGTTCCGCGTCTCGTTAACAAATGGAATAGACGCGTCATTAACTGAAATAAAAGGTAAGTCATTAATATTTAATTGCTGTACATAACGTCTGCTACCCAAGACCTTAGATTTAGTAAGGTTAAGAGTTAGTCCATTGGTAGCAGCAAATTCGGAAATGACGCCCACATCATGCGCCACTAGCTGCAATGCAGTATTAAGCTGAGCGAAAAGACACCTGCGATAAATCTGCGTGTCATCAGCAAAAATCAAGTACCTGGTGAACCTGAGGAAAGCTCCAATGTCGTTGATGAATAAGGAAAAAAGGAGGGGGCCAAGGACGGATCCTTGCGGGACACCAGAGGTGACCGACAGCCAGTCAGAGAGCTCACCATCGAGATCAACAACAGCTTGTAAGCAGCCTGTAAGATATGAGAAAATTAGTTTAAGAGTAAGATCGGAAAACCCTAATTTCCTTAATTTAGTCAGAAGTAGCTGATGACAGACAGTGTCGAATGCCTTGCTAAAATAAAAAAGAACAAGGATCAATACCTCGCCCACATCAACACCGCTTTTAATATCATGAAGCAATCGCAGAAGAGCAGACAGGGTGGAATAACCCTTACGAATCCTGATTGCCGTTCATCGAGGATGTGGTGAGAATTAATAAAATCTACGATCTGACTGTGTAGTATCTTTTCGAACCACTTGGAGAGCTCACACAGATTGGCTATAGGCCTGGTGTCAGAGGGGGTAACAGGCGATTTAACTTTTGATAACGGGCGCAATATGGCACGTTTCCACGCTGAAGGGAAATAACCTATTTTAAGGCAACAATTGAAAAAAGATATTAAGAGATTGCCAATATGAGGCAGGGCGAGGGCTAAGGCATGAAGTGGTAACTGATCGCAACCTGAGGCCAGAGAGACAGTAGAAGGGGAAGCCACTAAGGAACAGAGATTGTCAAGAGTTATCTGGGAAAAACTGAAAAGTGGTTCGTCTGGTACTATTGATGAGAGGATGTCAGAAAATTGAGACTGCGAACAGGAGAGATAGCAATTAGAGATAGAGGCATAATATGCATTCAGAAGATCGCGTGAAAAAAAGTTGAGAGGAGAAGAAAGAGGTGATTCAATAAGACCAAGATTTGCAAGAATACGCCATATCTTGGAAGGATCAGAAATAGAGCCTAACCTCTCCATGTTGAAGTGTTCTCTGGCTTTCCTCAAGTCTAGAGTGAGACTGTTCCTAAATGCCCTGTAAATATGAAGATCGAGAACATTGCCAGATCTACGGGCTATGCTATAAAGTCGGTTCCGGTGCCGAATCCTCTGAGCAAGAGCACCAGTGAGCCAGGGCGCAGACGGACGAGATACGTGAAAAGTGTGAATAAGTGCATACAGGTCAAGGCTGGCCCTGAAATCACCGGTAATAGTGCCCAAGAGATCATCCAAGTCAGACTCGCCAAGACTCATCTGCCCAAAATCTCTCGAGAAAGATGAAGACAACGCAGAGATGAGAGTATCAATGAATCCCTGTCTGTCAAATCTCTTGTAGCTACGTCGAACCAGAGTACGGTTCGAGTAGGGCGGAACATCAAAAGAATAGGTTAACTCAATAAGATCATGACCATTAATAAAGGGGGTCTCAGACTTGCGAAACAATAAAATCTTATCTAAACTATCGACTATAAAAACATCAAGCCATGAGTCTGAAAAACGAGTATGGAAAGTCGGCTGCGACTCAACAATGTTGAGGGACAATTGAGAGACCATATCCTTAAGGTGATTAGATTCGTATGAAGAGGCAAGGAGATTACAGTTAAGGTCACCTGAAATGATAATATGTTTATAGTTTTGCATATATGTAGTAAGGGTGTCAACGAACTTAGCAAAGTTTCTTCCTCTAGGTCTCCGATACATAGAGGTGAACAATAGAGGCTCGCATGCATTACCTCGTACATCAAGAATGAGAAATTCAGGCTCATTCGAGAAGGCAGAGGGCGACGACGCCAAAACTTGGGCTTGCAACGAATCGTGTATATATCAGGTGTATGCATAAGTTTTTTCCGGTTTTTTGATAAAAAAAATAAAAACACGTACAAGGGAAATTAATTTTTCGTCACCCGTCACAATTCGATACAAAAATGATTTCCTTTCGTGGCGTTGAAGCAGCATTTCACAAGTGACTTTGCGATTTTCCATTTGACGTTCATTCAAATCGTGTGGGACCCATTTACCGATTTTATTGATCTTCCCCATTGCTCGTAAACGTCTGCTGATTGTTTCTTGTGACACATGTAATGCTTCTGCTAATTGCTGTTGAGTTTGAGTTGGGTTGTGACCGAACGATGCATAATCGGGCCACGGGGTACGCTATTTTGTCCTATTAGTCATCGGTCGCCACTCGGTTTAACCTTTATGTACCGAGAAGGTAGGTATTCGTAATGAAAATCAGCCAAAATGTGAACAATTTGTTTAAACAATTTTATTTTTTCAATCCCGCCACAACTGCTCGATAAGCATCGCCTGAGCTCTGGATACCGCTAGGTATGACCTCAATCGGCCAGCCAGGGATACCTGTTAGCCGGACAGCTGCTTGATCAGGTAAAATCTCCTTAACCCGTTGACTTTTTAGATTCCCGCCACGGTTGCCTCCTCTGGGATGCTCTGCCAATCGTCTCCACTATCAACCATTCATCTACCTCAACTGTGGAACCATGATAGCCGGACAACCGCTTGATCGGCTAAGTCCCGACATTAATCCAAGTACAACGCTACTAATTCTCCTTTATTTTCAGGATTCGTCGACAGCTGCTTCATCACCATCGCCGATGTCATGGATCACCGCTACTCACCGATGTCCAGGATCAACGCGTCTGGGAGATAGCCGGACAACCAGGTAAGTACGAGAACTGTCCGCGTAACTATGACTAATATCAACTTTTTTTAGGTTTCCGCTACGGTTGCCTCATCAGTGGCCTCCTCTGAAGTAGCATCTGTGATGACCTTGAGATCGGTCCACGCAATCACCAAGATGGCCGGACAATCGCTTGTTCAGGTAAGTTTCCGGGTAAGTAAAGATATTTTCGTCTGGATTTTTGCAAATAATGATTGCTTTTATTGTTAACTATAGTTGCACAATGTTGGTGGTTCACAATTAACGATTGCCACATAAGATGGCGGTCGCACGTCTCGCAAAGTGCGATATCACGGTTAAGGTACGCGATAACCCGTACGTCTTTCGTATCGACGTCACGTAACGCTGTTGGCGGGCGTTCCCGTTTGTTAATAGACACTGAGGTAGGCTTAATTATTCGTATTCCGTTTCGCGTTCGCGAATATTCTTCAACGATACGCCGGTATAATACGCGCGAGATTGCTACCTTCGAGCGCCCACGAGAGACTGCCTCGAGAAACGTTGCTCTCCCGGGCTCCCTACCTCCGGGTTTTTCCCCTTCCATAGGGTCTCGGCCGCTTTCTCCTCTCTGGAAATTTCCATGACGATGCTCGAACAATAGGTGTTTACGCGCTTCGGCACACCAGGTGTGCGCCAGATGTTCGCGATGGAAATTTCCAACGCTAGTACACTATATGCGTCGCGCTCTTTCGACTTCCGGGTAGCGACAAATCAACTTTTATAATATCGACCTTTGGCCGACGTCGACCTGTGCGCAAGGTCCATTCGATGTCCCTCATTACGATTTCGCATCGACTTCCTGGGGAAGACGCCCGGATCGCGTTCAAAACGTCCGCCGATGGCGACGACCCGTCTGCCCGTTCTCTAGGCCCGTACCGATCGCATTCCGGCCTGACTTCCTGCAGCCGACGTCCAGAACTGCTAGTTGTCCGGACTGTCCGGACAACCCCTCGTTAGGACGGTCGGATTTTGATCGCGTTTTGACTATCGG
Source organism: Temnothorax longispinosus (assembly GCF_030848805.1). Classification (NCBI taxonomy): domain Eukaryota; kingdom Metazoa; phylum Arthropoda; class Insecta; order Hymenoptera; family Formicidae; genus Temnothorax; species Temnothorax longispinosus. Next base: position 15,252,807 of record NC_092358.1, read on the forward strand.
GTGTACCAGGTGTCCCTGGTGACGCAACGCTAGTCCTTGGCATCTGTCCGGCAAACCGGGTGTTTGCGCGGTCAGATCGCGCTCGCGATTGATTCGGGTGTCCTCTCGACCTTCCCTGAGCACGCATATTTAATAGTGTACCGATCCGACGCTCGGTTTAGAGTATCGTGTCTGTCCGGCAAACCGGGTGTTTGCGCGGTCAGATCTTGCTCGCGATGGATTCGTAAGTCTTCCCGACCTTCCCTGATTGAGCATATCGATTCTCGGCTCGGTCCGACGCTCGGTTCGATATTTTATGTCTGTCCGGCAAACCGAGTGTTTGCGCGGTCAGAATGCGTGCGCGACTGGTCCCTGGGGTTTGTTTACCTCCCCCGAGCATGCATATATCGTATCGTTATGTTACGCCTCCTCGTTCACCATATTAATCCCTGTCCGGCAAACCGGATGTTTGCACGGGCGGATCGCGTTCGCGCCAATCTCCAGAGGTCGGTGAAGCCTCCCTCTGGCGGCAGTTCACGGCTCTTCACGCTGCGTCGCCGCGTTTGTCATTGCGTGACGTGTCCGGCAAACCTGGGGTTTGCGCGATCGGATCTTTCTCGCGACAGCTTCTGGAGGTCGGTGAGGCGTAATCCCTCTAGCGGCAGTTAATGACGTTCGGCGCTACGACGCTTCCCTATTGTGTTTTGCCGGGTGTCCGGCAAACCCCATGTTTACGCGGTCGGATCGCAGTAGGTAAGCTAGGAGAGTTCTAACCCAGGGGCTCCGAGGGGGGGTGAGGGGCGGGGGGGAACCGCGGGCGGGGGGGGGGGGACCGAGGGCGAGGGGGGGTGAGGGGCGAGGGGGGAACCGCGGGGGGGGGGTCGCGGGGGGGGGCGGCGAGGGGGAACCGCGGGGGGACCGCGGGGGGAGGGGGAGGAAGGAACCGCGCGTTTCGGGCGCTGCGGGGGAGGGGAAGGGGGAACCGCGCGTTTCGGGCGCCGCGGGGGAAGGGAAAGGGGGAACCGCGTGTTTCGGGCGCCGCGGGAGGAGGGGGAAGGGGGGAACCGCGTTTTTCGGGCGCCGCGGGGTAGGGGGAGAGGGAAACCGCGTTTTTCAGGCGCCGCGGGAGAGGGGAAGGGGGAATCGCGTTTTCCAGCGCCGCGGGGCGAAGGGGTCCGCGTTTTCCGGCGCCGCGGGGCGACCGCGTTTTCGCCGCGCCGCGGGGCGAGGGGGTCCGCGTTTTCGCCGCGCCGCGGAGCGTTCGCGTTTTCGGGTGCCACGGAGCGAGGGGGTCCGCAATCACGTTTATATTGTAAAAAAATTGCTTACCATCGCTGGATACCACCTCCCGGCTCTCAGTCACCTTCCGCACTGTGTGTCACACAACATTGATTGTCTTTTTATTGTTAAATTTATTGTTACACTTATTGTTAGTCTCTTAGCAGTATAGGTCTCTTAATTTTAGATAATATACACTTAAAATATTTTTAAAAATACTGCGGTCTAAACAGTCGATATTTACACGAAAACACACATAGGACACATATTACATGTTGAAATGAGGAATAGTGGCCCCCCACACGATGAACAAAAGAGGCCGTTCATCAGAATATACCGCCTGGTGTCATGTTTACGACAAGCATACAGCATCGAGAATAATCCACCGATTCTCACGATGCATGACGCACAAAACTTTGTCTGTCCTGGAGTAAAGTAAAAATACGTGCAGCACATCCTTGTAAGAGGATTTAACGCATTGACTTCAGCCTGATTCATGACTCTGAATATTTCATCCGAAACATCCTCAGACATTTCACTATCATAACATGAATCGTCTGACAATACTGCATCATCATCATCATCAACTTCCATTCCTTCCTCTTCATTTACTTCCATTTCCTCAGGCACTTCCATTTCTTCAGGCACTTCCATTTCTTCCTCGTTTGCTTCAACTTCCATTCTTTCTTCTCCTTCAAAGTGCAATTCTTCGAAATCCATTTTTTCCACACTTGCCCCCCACTACCTTTAAATCTAATGTTTTAAATATTTTAACTGTCTTAAGATGGCGAACGAATTGTATAAGTCGCACAAATAAGCACGCCAACCGACTGCTCTTACTTCTAGTCCTCGACTACAGAGCGTACCATCAAATGCATCCTTCTACATCTCACTATTGTCACATCGTTTGTTTATCATATCTAATTTCATCTCAGCATCCATACAATTGCACCTCCCGAAAAATCTGCGATGTGCAGTTTTGCACGTGTGCAATGAAGTCACCGCGAGACACATATGTTCTCGAAAACGATATCGCGCCAGTGACTTTCGGTAATTTGATCTGTAAAACTGCTATTGAACCGCGATCAAACAGCTATCAAACAGCTATTAAACCGCTATTGAACAGCTATCAAACAGCTAAAAACAGCTAAAAACAGCTAAAAAACAGCTATCAAACAGCTATCAAACAGCTATTGAATCGCTATAAAACAGCAAAAAACAGCTAAAAACAGCTACCAAACTGCTCTTGAACAGCAACAAAACAGCTAAAAACAGCTATAAAACAGCTAAAAACAGCTAAAAACAGCTATCAAACAGCTATTGAATCGCTATAAAACAGCAAAAAACAGCTAAAAACAGCTACCAAACTGCTCTTGAACAGCAACCAAACAGCTCTTGAACAGCTATGAAACAGCAAAAAACAGCTAAAAACAGCTATCAAACAGCTCTTGAACCGCTATGAAACAGCAAAAAACAGCTAAAAACAGCTAAAAACAGCTATCAAACAGCTCTTGAACCGCTATGAAACAGCTAAAAACAGCTATCAAACAGTTATTGAACCGCTATGAAACAGCTAAAACAACTAGAAACAGCTATCAAACAGCTATTGAACCGCTATGAAACAGCTAAAACAACTAGAAACAGCTATCAAACAGCTATTGAACCGCTATGAAACAGCTAAAAACAGCTAAAAACAGCTATCAAATAGCTATTGAACCGCTATGAAACAGCTATCAAACAACTAAAACAGCTATCAGTATAACTGCGATCTGTATAACCGCTATTGAACAGCTATCAAACAACTAAAACAGCTATCAGTATAACTGCGATCTGTATAACCGCTATTGAACCGCTATCAAACTTCTTTTAAACAACTAAAAAAACAGCTCTTGAACAGCTAAAACATCTATATTATACCACAAAGTATGTAGGAAAAGGAAATAAAACATTTATATACATACATATATAGTTTATTTCAAAAAATCATAATTTTTTCTGGTGTCGCGACCACCAGTCAAATATTTTTAATACATTTTGTAATGCGCTGGGTGAGGGACGATCACGTTCGTGTTTCGCCGCGCCGCGGAGTCCGCGTGACGTCACACTGCACGCTCGCGTTGTCTCCCCCTCGTAGATGTTTCCCCCGTCCCACGTTCGTCTTCTCGTTCGCGCGGTCTCTTTCCCTCGCGCGTTCTCGCTCGCGATCGCGTATCTTTTCTTCGCCAGCGATATTTAATCGTTCAGATTTTCGCAATATTTAATTTTTAATATTACATTTAAGTAAACGATAAACGAAGACAGTTTTATGACAGGAAATGGGATGAACGGTAAATGAAAAGGAAAAACTTTTTAACCATATTATATGCATTTATTTATCATGTAGCGCATTATACACAATAGTATCCAAAGCGTAGGCTAATAATTCGCAATCAATAATCGAATTTTTATCATAAACGTCACGCAAGATTGTAACTGCGTTACATTTATCGGTGATACAATTTTGACGTAAAATTGTTACAAACTGTTTAAATTTTTCACTTACACCATGAACATTTTGACATAGTTGAAAATACACATTTTCGACGCAATGTTCTAGTTCAAACAGAAAGAGTACGGTTGACGGTTTCATGTACAGGCTGGTGTCGCACGATGTCAATTTTACAATATCTGCGTCACGTATTTTAACGAGTTCCAAATCTCGAAACGCTAGCGATGATGGCTTCGATGACTACACGAGTCGCTGAATATCTGAACGTTTTTCGACGAATGTCACCCACGTTGCATGAGGCAGAATTATCCGATTGTCACGGTTATCGCCAATAAGTATATCCACAGAGGACATAGGTCCAGCGTTGATTCCAACATCCAAAAATTTATATGTTGTCGATGTCAAGGCAAATCTCCTTCCCAAAATACTTAGTTAGTGTATAACGAGGTTTATCAAAACTGAAAAATACAATTATGTTTATAAAAGTTTTTGCACAAGTATATACGAAAATTAGCGGTACTTACTCATTGTGCTGTTTCTCGCACGTTTCATCCTGAATCGGAACGTTGTAGTTCATTATGTCCTCATACATATCGAAGTGGCATCGGTAGAATCCTCGGAGCGAATGGGGATACAAATATTAGCGGACCCCATTTTATTTTGCATTCCCCTCCACACTGTAAACAGAGCTCGTTTCCAATAGGCCAATGTGGCACGAGTGATCTCCAGATAATCCCATGTGTTGATCCTTCATCATAAACATCACGAACACTGCCACGAACCATACACCAACATGTTTTAACGTATGAGTCCAGAGCCTCCCAATTATGTTCAGTTCTAGTGATATGCAATACAGAATGCTTGGGACACCATGTGTCATTGCCAGTAAGTACGTTTCGAAATCCAACTTCTCTGCCACGAAGCAAACGCACCATCGACGAGCAATAGCGTCTATCCGTTCCCATACTATATTTTTTACAGATATATTAACTTTCAACTGTGCAAGTAACTCTCAACTGCGCGAGTAACTCGACTGCGCTCTAGAATCTTCGCAGATATTTTTTCTGCAATCTTAAAAATGCAAGTTTGCATTTCAGCCAAGCGTCGTTGCTGCAGGGTGACCACCATCACCACAATCCACATATATGTTAAATGTGATATATTTGTCAAGAACATACATGTCTCGAGATGATTTCATCGAACACGTGCAAAACTGCAAATTTTGCAATTTTGCATAAGTTAATGGAGCTTATTGTTTACAAGAACATGTCGCGACGTGTTTTGCGATGATACAACTAAAACAGTTATCTGTATAACTGCGATCTGTATAACTGCTATTGAACCGCTATCAAACTATTTTTAAACAACTAAAAACAGCTCTTGAACAGCTAAAACATCTATATTATACTACAAAGTATGTAGGAAAAGGAAATAAAACGTTTATATACATATATAGTTTATTTCAAAAATCATAATTTTTTCTGGTGTCGCGACCACCAGTTAAATATTTTTAATACATTTTGTAATGCGCTGGGTGAGGGACGATCACGTTCGCGTTTTCAGGCGCCGCGCCGCGGGGAGGGGCGACCGCGTTCGCGTTTTCGCCGCGCCGCGGAGTCCGCGTGACATCATACGCTCCCGCTCGCGTTATCTCTCCTTCGCGCGCGGTCTCTCGCTCCCGGCCCCCTCCGTTCGCGCGCGTCTTCTCGTTCGCGCGGTCTCTCTCCCCCGTTCGCGCGTTTTCGCTCACGATCGCGTATCTTTTCTTCGCCAACGATATTTAATCGTTTAGATCTTCGCGATATTTAATTTTAATATTACATTTAAGTAAACGATAAACGAAGACAGCTTAACGACAAGGAACGGTAAATGAAAAAGAAATTTTTTTAACCATATTATATACTTATTTATTTCTCATGTAGCGCAATATACACAATAGTATCTAAAGCGTAGGCTAATAATTCGCAATCAATAATCAAATTTTTATCATAAACTTCACGCAAGACTTTAACTGCATTACATTTATCGATGATCCAATTTTGGCATAAAATTGTTACAAACTGTTTGAATTTTTCACTTACGCCATGAATATTTTGACATAGTTTAAAATACACATTTTCAACGCAATGTTCTAGTTCGAACAGGAAGAGTACGGTCGACGTTTCATGTACAAGCTGGTGTCGCACGATGTCAATTTTACAATATCTGCGTCGCGTATTTTAACGAGTTCCAAATCTCGAAACGCTAGCGATGATGGTGCCGGCGACTGCACGAGTCGCTGAATACCTGCACGTTTTTCGATGAATGTCACCCACGTTGCATGAGGCAGAATTATCCGATTGCCTCGGTTATCGCCAATAAGTATATCCACAGAGGACATAGGTCCAGCGTTGATTCCAACATCCAAAAATTTATATGCGGTCGATGTCAAGGCAAATCTCTTTCCCAAAATACGAGGTGTGTAGCGGGGTTTATCAAAACTGAAAAAAATACAATTATGTTTATAAAAGTTTTTTTTGCACAAGTATATACGAAAATTAGCGGTACTTACTCATTGTGCTGTTTCTCACACGTTTCGTCCTGAATCGGAACGTAGTAGTTCGCACCGTGAGTGTTCATCGTATCTGGAGGCTGTTTATTGCAACGTACTCGAACCGTATCGAACTCTCGACTGCGCGCTAATATTCGCCCAAGGTAGCGATTTGGTTGGATTCTTCCACCAGGTCGCGTTCCGTTTCATTGAGATGTTCCATGTTTTTCATACTGTCTTTTTTCACACACTATTTTTAAATCACGCCACAATCTTCGAAGGAGCACTTGCATGTGACTTGGTCACACGCTGAACAATATCATGTGCAATGTTGAACGTGATTGTGCATGCATGTATATACCCGATATCAAGTATTTGTATAATGCTGTATGAAACCATTGAATATAGTTGAGTATGTTGTTAAATATGGATTTGGAATTGGAATCTTCGATCTTAACGGACAAATAATCCATTTTACAAATGTTATTGTACACCCGAGACACCCTTGCACGGAGCATCTTTTTTATCACGTTTGATATTACGTTTGTAACGTGGGTTGTATTTTCTATATTGACATTTCTTTTCAAAGTCAAATACGTAAAGCATGCCACAGATCAAAAGTTCGCATTGCGCGTCACCTAGTTTGTAAATAGTCTCCAGATCATTGCTTGTCCTCGGATCATATTTCCACCAACCATTTCGACCTTTGTAAAACCATTGATACTCTTCCTCAGGATGTTCCGATTCCTTCTGAGGCTCCTCCACTTCCACCAGCTGAGGTCTCTCGAGAAATTCCGGTGGGATCTCTTGACGACACATCGGACACCGCTTGCTCTGATTAGCGACACCCTTTACGCACAGATAGCAGTATATATGGCTGCAGGGTAATCGTGCTGGATGGATACATGACTGCAGGCATACTGCGCATTCTGGCACAACAGTGGGACCTTCCTTTTCCTCGGAATCCTTATCCTTCTCTTTAATGCCGCCGCCAGATTTCTCCGGCACGTCGAGCTTCGCTTGCGCCATGGCAGGACGAGTCGCGCGACCGCCGACAGGGTCAGAGTCTCATCCGACGAAGCCCGATACAGCTCTTATGCATGAACGACATAGTGCAAGTGCACCATCCGTTGAATAATAAAAAAAATAGTACGCACTCTTTTGTATGTAAATTTAGTGCAACGATTTCCTCACGCGACACTATTCTTTCAATGACTTCCTTACGACCATCTTCTTCATCGCTGAAATAATCACTGTCATCCGTTAACGCGCGATTCTCGTATACATCTATATCGAAATTATTGCCATCTTTTTTATCGTGAAAAGTATTCCTCTGTATTGAATACTCGGTACCAAAAAAAAATGTAAAATAACCGCTATACTTTTTTCCAATCGATGTACCGACGCGTAGACTATCAAATCACAGACTGTGATTTTGACTCGCTTCATTCTTTCTTATATACTTTTTCTATTGCCTTTTTTTTTCTCTCGTTCCAACTAGAGCATCGCGTATCGTTTCTTTTGTTTTAGTGCATGGTGTGCATACACTGCAAATTTTGCAATTTCGCATAAGTCAATGGAGCGATATTGTTTTTTTTTTAAGAACATGTCGCGACATGTCTCGCGATGATTTCATCGAACACATGCAAAACTGCAAATTTTGCAAATAGCGCCGATGTATGGCTGCTGCAATTATACAGATCAAATCACCGAAAGTCAATGGCATGATATCGTTTTCAAGAACATACGTGTATCGCAATGTTTAAGAACATGTCTCGCGATGATTTCATCGAACACGTGCAAAACTGCAAATTTTGCAAATAGCGCCGATGTATGGCTGCTGCAATTATACAGATCAAATCACCGAAAGTCAATGGCATGATATCGTTTTCAAGAACATACGTGTCTCGCAATGATTTCATCGAACACATGCAAAACTGCAAATCGTACATTTTCGATAAAAAAGCAAACGATGCATCATTAGTAGGATGTAAAATGACGAATCTGGGGGGGGGGGGATACGCTCAGTAGTCGAAAATTGGAAGTCGTCAGTACAACAAATTGTGTTAGAAAAAAGATCGTGTAATAACATGTGTTTGTAAAAATACAGCGAAAAATTAAATTGAAGAGAGCGGCGATAAACATGCAATCAAGAGACAATGCAATCAAGAGACAATGCATGTTTATCGCCGCTCTCTTCAATTTAATTTTTCGCTGTATTTTTACAAACACATGTTATTACACGATCTTTTTTCTAACACAATTTGTTGTACTGACGACTTCCAATTTTCGACTACTGAGCGTATCCCCCCCCCCCCAGATTCGTCATTTTACATCCTACTAATGATGCATCGTTTGCTTTTTTATCGAAAATGTACGATTTGCAGTTTTGCATGTGTTCGATGAAATCATTGCGAGACACGTATGTTCTTGAAAACGATATCATGCCATTGACTTTCGGTGATTTGATCTGTATAATTGCAGCAGCCATACATCGGCGCTATTTGCAAAATTTGCAAAATTTGCAGTTTTGCACGTGTTCGATGAAATCATCGCGAGACATGTTCTTAAACATTGCGATACACGTATGTTCTTGAAAACGATATCATGCCATTGACTTTCGGTGATTTGATCTGTATAATTGCAGCAGCCATACATCGGCGCTATTTGCAAAATTTGCAGTTTTGCACGTGTTTGATGAAATCATCGCGAGACATGTCGCGACATGTTCTTAAAAAAAAAAACAATATCGCTCCATTGACTTATGCGAAATTGCAAAATTTGCAGTGTATGCACACCATGCACTTAAACAAAAGAAACGATACGCGATGCTCTAGTTGGAACGAGAGAAAAAAAAGGCAATAGAAAAAGTATATAAGAAAGAATGAAGCGAGTCAAAATCACAGTCTGTGATTTGATAGTCTACGCGTCGGTACATCGATTGGAAAAAAGTATAGCGGTTATTTTACATTTTTTTTTGGTACCGAGTATTCAATACAGAGGAATACTTTTCACGATAAAAAAGATGGCAATAATTTCGATATAGATGTATACGAGAATCGCGCGTTAACGGATGACAGTGATTATTTCAGCGATGAAGAAGATGGTCGTAAGGAAGTCATTGAAAGAATAGTGTCGCGTGAGGAAATCGTTGCACTAAATTTACATACAAAAGAGTGCGTACTATTTTTTTTATTATTCAACGGATGGTGCACTTGCACTATGTCGTTCATGCATAAGAGCTGTATCGGGCTTCGTCGGATGAGACTCTGACCCTGTCGGCGGTCGCGCGACTCGTCCTGCCATGGCGCAAGCGAAGCTCGACGTGCCGGAGAAATCTGGCGGCGGCATTAAAGAGAAGGATAAGGATTCCGAGGAAAAGGAAGGTCCCACTGTTGTGCCAGAATGCGCAGTATGCCTGCAGTCATGTATCCATCCAGCACGATTACCCTGCAGCCATATATACTGCTATCTGTGCGTAAAGGGTGTCGCTAATCAGAGCAAGCGGTGTCCGATGTGTCGTCAAGAGATCCCACCGGAATTTCTCGAGAGACCTCAGCTGGTGGAAGTGGAGGAGCCTCAGAAGGAATCGGAAACATCCTGAGGAAGAGTATCAATGGTTTTACAAAGGTCGAAATGGTTGGTGGAAATATGATCCGAGGACAAGCAATGATCTGGAGACTATTTACAAACTAGGTGACGCGCAATGCGAACTTTTGATCTGTGGCATGCTTTACGTATTTGACTTTGAAAAGAAATGTCAATATAGAAAATACAACCCACGTTACAAACGTAATATCAAACGTGATAAAAAAGATGCTCCGTGCAAGGGTGTCTCGGGTGTACAATAACATTTGTAAAATGGATTATTTGTCCGTTAAGATCGAAGATTCCAATTCCAAATCCATATTTAACAACATACTCAACTATATTCAATGGTTTCATACAGCATTATACAAATACTTGATATCGGGTATATACATGCATGCACAATCACGTTCAACATTGCACATGATATTGTTCAGCGTGTGACCAAGTCACATGCAAGTGCTCCTTCGAAGATTGTGGCGTGATTTAAAAATAGTGTGTGAAAAAAGACAGTATGAAAAACATGGAACATCTCAATGAAACGGAACGCGACCTGGTGGAAGAATCCAACCAAATCGCTACCTTGGGCGAATATTAGCGCGCAGTCGAGAGTTCGATACGGTTCGAGTACGTTGCAATAAACAGCCTCCAGATACGATGAACACTCACGGTGCGAACTACTACGTTCCGATTCAGGACGAAACGTGTGAGAAACAGCACAATGAGTAAGTACCGCTAATTTTCGTATATACTTGTGCAAAAAAAACTTTTATAAACATAATTGTATTTTTTTCAGTTTTGATAAACCCCGCTACACACCTCGTATTTTGGGAAAGAGATTTGCCTTGACATCGACCGCATATAAAATTTTGGATGTTGGAATCAACGCTGGACCTATGTCCTCTGTGGATATACTTATTGGCGATAACCGAGGCAATCGGATAATTCTGCCTCATGCAACGTGGGTGACATTCATCGAAAAACGTGCAGGTATTCAGCGACTCGTGCAGTCGCCGGCACCATCATCGCTAGCGTTTCGAGATTGGAACTCGTTAAAATACGCGACGCAGATATTGTAAAATTGACATCGTGCGACACCAGCTTGTACATGAAACGTCGACCGTACTCTTCCTGTTCGAACTAGAACATTGCGTTGAAAATGTGTATTTTAAACTATGTCAAAATATTCATGGCGTAAGTGAAAAATTCAAACAGTTTGTAACAATTTTATGCCAAAATTGGATCATCGATAAATGTAATGCAGTTAAAGTCTTGCGTGAAGTTTATGATAAAAATTTGATTATTGATTGCGAATTATTAGCCTACGCTTTAGATACTATTGTGTATATTGCGCTACATGAGAAATAAATAAGTATATAATATGGTTAAAAAAATTTCTTTTTCATTTACCGTTCCTTGTCGTTAAGCTGTCTTCGTTTATCGTTACTTAAATGTAATATTAAAATTAAATATCGCGAAGATCTAAACGATTAAATATCGTTGGCGAAGAAAAGATACGCGATCGTGAGCGAAAAACGCGCGAACGGGGGAGAGAGACCGCGCGAACGAGAAGACGCGCGCGAACGGAGGGGGCCGGGAGCGAGAGACCGCGCGCGAAGGAGAGATAACGCGAGCGGGAGCGTATGATGTCACGCGGACTCCGCGGCGCGGCGAAAACGCGAACGCGGTCGCCCCCCCCGCGGCGCGGCGCCTGAAAACGCGAACGTGATCGTCCCTCACCCAGCGCATTACAAAATGTATTAAAATATTTAACTGGTGGTCGCGACACCAGAAAAAATTATGATTTTTGAAATAAACTATATATGTATATAAACGTTTTATTTCCTTTTCCTACATACTTTGTAGTATAATATAGATGTTTTAGCTGTTCAAGAGCTGTTTTTAGTTGTTTAAAAATAGTTTGATAGCGGTTCAATAGCAGTTATACAGATCGCAGTTATACAGATAACTGTTTTAGTTGTATCATCGCAAAACACGTCGCGACATGTTCTTGTAAACAATAAGCTCCATTAACTTATGCAAAATTGCAAAATTTGCAGTTTTGCACGTGTTCGATGAAATCATCTCGAGACATGTATGTTCTTGACAAATATATCACATTTAACATATATGTGGATTGTGGTGATGGTGGTCACCCTGCAGCAACGACGCTTGGCTGAAATGCAAACTTGCATTTTTAAGATTGCAGAAAAAATATCTGCGAAGATTCTAGAGCGCAGTCGAGTTACTCGCGCAGTTGAGAGTTACTTGCACAGTTGAAAGTTAATATATCTGTAAAAAATACAGTATGGGAACGGATAGACGCTATTGCTCGTCGATGGTGCGTTTGCTTCGTGGCAGAGAAGTTGGATTTCGAAACGTACTTACTGGCAATGACACATGGTGTCCCAAGCATTCTGTATTGCATATCACTAGAACTGAACATAATTGGGAGGCTCTGGACTCATACGTTAAAACATGTTGGTGTATGGTTCGTGGCAGTGTTCGTGATGTTTATGATGAAGGATCAACACATGGGATTATCTGGAGATCACTCGTGCCACATTGGCCTATTGGAAACGAGCTCTGTTTACAGTGTGGAGGGGAATGCAAAATAAAATGGGGTCCGCTAATATTTGTATCCCCATTCGCTCCGAGGATTCTACCGATGCCACTTCGATATGTATGAGGACATAATGAACTACAACGTTCCGATTCAGGATGAAACGTGCGAGAAACAGCACAATGAGTAAGTACCGCTAATTTTCGTATATACTTGTGCAAAAAACTTTTATAAACATAATTGTATTTTTCAGTTTTGATAAACCTCGTTATACACTAACTAAGTATTTTGGGAAGGAGATTTGCCTTGACATCGACAACATATAAATTTTTGGATGTTGGAATCAACGCTGGACCTATGTCCTCTGTGGATATACTTATTGGCGATAACCGTGACAATCGGATAATTCTGCCTCATGCAACGTGGGTGACATTCGTCGAAAAACGTTCAGATATTCAGCGACTCGTGTAGTCATCGAAGCCATCATCGCTAGCGTTTCGAGATTTGGAACTCGTTAAAATACGTGACGCAGATATTGTAAAATTGACATCGTGCGACACCAGCCTGTACATGAAACCGTCAACCGTACTCTTTCTGTTTGAACTAGAACATTGCGTCGAAAATGTGTATTTTCAACTATGTCAAAATGTTCATGGTGTAAGTGAAAAATTTAAACAGTTTGTAACAATTTTACGTCAAAATTGTATCACCGATAAATGTAACGCAGTTACAATCTTGCGTGACGTTTATGATAAAAAATTCGATTATTGATTGCGAATTATTAGCCTACGCTTTGGATACTATTGTGTATAATGCGCTACATGATAAATAAATGCATATAATATGGTTAAAAAGTTTTTCCTTTTCATTTACCGTTCATCCCATTTCCTGTCATAAAACTGTCTTCGTTTATCGTTTACTTAAATGTAATATTAAAAATTAAATATTGCGAAAATCTGAACGATTAAATATCGCTGGCGAAGAAAAGATACGCGATCGCGAGCGAGAACGCGCGAGGGAAAGAGACCGCGCGAACGAGAAGACGAACGTGGGACGGGGGAAACATCTACGAGGGGGAGACAACGCGAGCGTGCAGTGTGACGTCACGCGGACTCCGCGGCGCGGCGAAACACGAACGTGATCGTCCCTCACCCAGCGCATTACAAAATGTATTAAAAATATTTGACTGGTGGTCGCGACACCAGAAAAAATTATGATTTTTTGAAATAAACTATATATGTATGTATATAAATGTTTTATTTCCTTTTCCTACATACTTTGTGGTATAATATAGATGTTTTAGCTGTTCAAGAGCTGTTTTTTTAGTTGTTTAAAAGAAGTTTGATAGCGGTTCAATAGCGGTTATACAGATCGCAGTTATACTGATAGCTGTTTTAGTTGTTTGATAGCTGTTCAATAGCGGTTATACAGATCGCAGTTATACTGATAGCTGTTTTAGTTGTTTGATAGCTGTTTCATAGCGGTTCAATAGCTATTTGATAGCTGTTTTTAGCTGTTTTTAGCTGTTTCATAGCGGTTCAATAGCTGTTTGATAGCTGTTTCTAGTTGTTTTAGCTGTTTCATAGCGGTTCAATAGCTGTTTGATAGCTGTTTCTAGTTGTTTTAGCTGTTTCATAGCGGTTCAATAACTGTTTGATAGCTGTTTTTAGCTGTTTCATAGCGGTTCAAGAGCTGTTTGATAGCTGTTTTTAGCTGTTTTTAGCTGTTTTTTGCTATAGCTGTTTTTAGCTGTTTTGTTCAAGAGCTCTGTTCAAGAGCAGTTTGGTAGCTGTTTTTAGCTGTTTTTGCTGTTTTATAGCGATTCAATAGCTGTTTGATAGCTGTTTTTAGCTGTTTTTAGCTGTTTTATAGCTGTTTTTAGCTGTTTTGTTGCTGTTCAAGAGCAGTTTGGTAGCTGTTTTTAGCTGTTTTTTGCTGTTTTATAGCGATTCAATAGCTGTTTGATAGCTGTTTGATAGCTGTTTTTTAGCTGTTTTTAGCTGTTTTTAGCTGTTTGATAGCTGTTCAATAGCGGTTTAATAGCTGTTTGATAGCTGTTTGATCGCGGTTCAATAGCAGTTTTACAGATCAAATTACCGAAAGTCAATGGCGCGATATCGTTTTCGAGAACATATGTGTCTCGCGGTGACTTCATTGCACACGTGCAAAACTGCACATCGCAGATTTTTCGGGAGGTGCAATTGTATGGATGCTGAGATGAAATTAGATATGATAAACAAACGATGTGACAATAGTGAGATGTAGAAGGATGCATTTGATGGTACGCTCTGTAGTCGAGGACTAGAAGTAAGAGCAGTCGGTTGGCGTGCTTATTTGTGCGACTTATACAATTCGTTCGCCATCTTAAGACAGTTAAAATATTTAAAACATTAGATTTAAAGGTAGTGGGGGGCAAGTGTGGAAAAAATGGATTTCGAAGAATTGCACTTTGAAGGAGAAGAAAGAATGGAAGTTGAAGCAAACGAGGAAGAAATGGAAGTGCCTGAAGAAATGGAAGTGCCTGAGGAAATGGAAGTAAATGAAGAGGAAGGAATGGAAGTTGATGATGATGATGATGCAGTATTGTCAGACGATTCATGTTATGATAGTGAAATGTCTGAGGAAGTTTCGGATGAAATATTCAGAGTCATGAATCAGGCTGAAGTCAATGCGTTAAATCCTCTTACAAGGATGTGCTGCACGTATTTTTACTTTACTCCAGGACAGACAAAGTTTTGTGCGTCATGCATCGTGAGAATCGGTGGATTATTCTCGATGCTGTATGCTTGTCGTAAACATGACACCAGGCGGTATATTCTGATGAACGGCCTCTTTTGTTCATCGTGTGGGGGGCCACTATTCCTCATTTCAACATGTAATATGTGTCCTATGTGTGTTTTCGTGTAAATATCGACTGTTTAGACTGCAGTATTTTTAAAAATATTTTAAGTGTATATTATCTAAAATTAAGAGACCTATACTGCTAAGAGACTAACAATAAGTGTAACAATAAATTTAACAATAAAAAGACAATCAATGTTGTGTGACACACAGTGCGGAAGGTGACTGAGAGCCGGGAGGTGGTATCCAGCGATGGTAAGCAATTTTTTTACAATATAAACGTGATTGCGGACCCCCTCGCTCCGTGGCACCCGAAAACGCGAACGCTCCGCGGCGCGGCGAAAACGCGGACCCCCTCGCCCCGCGGCGCGGCGAAAACGCGGTCGCCCCGCGGCGCCGGAAAACGCGGACCCCTTCGCCCCGCGGCGCTGGAAAACGCGATTCCCCCTTCCCCTCTCCCGCGGCGCCTGAAAAACGCGGTTTCCCTCTCCCCCTACCCCGCGGCGCCCGAAAAAACGCGGTTCCCCCCTTCCCCCTCCTCCCGCGGCGCCCGAAACACGCGGTTCCCCCCTTTCCCTTCCCCCGCGGCGCCCGAAACGCGCGGTTCCCCCTTCCCCTCCCCCGCAGCGCCCGAAACGCGCGGTTCCTTCCTCCCCCTCCCCCCGCGGTCCCCCCGCGGTTCCCCCTCGCCGCCCCCCCACGCGACCCCCCCCCGCCCGCGGTTCCCCCCTCGCCCCTCACCCCCCCTCGCCCTCGGTCCCCCCCCCCCGCCCGCGGTTCCCCCCCGCCCCTCACCCCCCCTCGGAGCCCCTGGGTTAGAACTCTCCTAGCTTACCTACTGATCGCGCTAAATTTTGGGTGATCCTCTTCTGAGGATATCAGGAGTCGGCATCTTGACTCCCTTTCGCCTGACGTGCGCGCCATCTGAATTACGCGCTCCCGCGTTGAAGCTTGTGTGTGACTCTAGCATATGACTTAATGGCATGCTACCGCGATTCACGCACCTCTTATAACTCAAACAATTTTACTCCCGGTAGAACCGGGTATCGTCAATATGTGGGGAATTGAGTGTCTTGCGTGGCCATACGGCTCTATGAGCTGGCGCCTTTCGACCGCTGTCGCGCTACTTACTATACTCCTACCTGCCCCGAGTGGGCATCCTTGCCTGCGTCGTCCCGCATTCTCCGTGTCACGGTGCGCTGCTTGTGTGTGGATGTCCGGATGTTGCGTGCGGTCGCAGGGTCAACATCCAATAACTCCTGCAATTGCTCGTCTTCGCATTTTTGTGGTCTACCAGAGCGCTCATTGTCTTTCAAATTGAAATTACCACTTTAAAATTGTCGAAACCATGTCTCACATGTTCTAATCGATAGAACGTGTTCACCATATGTTTCTACCAGCAAACGATGACTTTCAACAGCCTTTTTTTTTTGTATTAAATAAGAAAAGCAATGCGTGCCGCAAATGTTCTTTTTCAGGCACAAAACTCGACATGATCACTGAACGATAAAACAAACACGCTAGTTTTTGGCGGACTCAACTTGTGTGTGTTTGTGTGTGTAAATGTTAGACAAACAAAATGACGTATATTTCAAATTAATGCGCTGCGTACTTTTCGCTGGCGCCATTTCTTAGTAAACCGGAAACTACTTATGCATACACCTGATAACAAGCGACTCCACCCCCCTCCCTGCCCTCCCTATCCACCCGTAACAAGTAGTATCCTGAGATACGCACTAAATCGTCAGAAATATGCGAGTGAAGCCAGGTCTCCGAAATTGAGATTATGTGGAAAAAATTTGACGCTAAAAAGGCCTGGATTGACTCGAGATGGGCAGGAAGGGAGCCGGCATTGAAGCATGCTATCCTAAGACGAGCTCTCAAAGCAGGAGAAGTAACATCCGCAGTAACAGGTCAGTGAAGCTCCGCAAGATCAGCGTCAGAGGCTATGGAAATTGGAGGGTGACCTTGGTCCTTACGGACAAAGATCTTACCATCCCTACACCACACGTACTTGAAAGCCAGTTGCCTAGCTCTCACCCTCGCCCGACGCAATAGATTATAAGCGGTAGGAAGGAGTTCGTTTAAATATATTTTCCCAGGAATATTTCTAGAGAAAACCTTCTCGATAGTTAGACCATGCCTTCGACGCATGACCCGCAAAATGTAATCACGGACCTCACGCGACTTAAGCACGACTATAATAGATTTTTTAGAGCCGCGGGCTTGAAAGTCGGGGACAGAGATGGAGGCCCTCCACCTAGCGCCGCGGACGCGCCCACCGCCACATCACGGGTCTCAAGAACATCCGCAAGAAGTCGAGAAATATCAAGAGCAAGAAAAACACTTTTAACGAGCTCACTCGATGTGTCAGTGAAGTAGCTTGGAATGCCCGAGATAATGATGTCGGATGTTCGAGAGACCCACGATGCAGCAGATGAGCCGAGACCCGACTGCTGAGAGCCACACAACTGCGCGCCAGTAACCTCCAACGCCGCAATCCTCTCTCCATGATCAGATGCGGTTTTCACTAGAACGGGAATCTGATCGAGTTTACGCACAAAGTCAGCATTCACGGACTCCTGATGCTCAATGAATGCAGTGATTCTCCTATCAGACTCATCGAACCTGGCCGTCAACTTTTTGTCGGATTCATCAAGTTTCTGCAGGATCGACTGTAGCAATGCATCGGTTGTTGACGGCGCGCCAGGAGTGATAACCCCCGCACTCGGAGAAGGAGCACCGAGATGAGACCCATGCGCATCACTGGGCGTGAGCGGCATGGTCGACAGCCCAGTCCTGCAGCAGTCACTGGCTGCCCTGGTAGCGAGATACGCTTTAACACAGCCCGGATGAAACACACGATGACACTCCGCGCACGATTCCGCCGAGCCGGCAATAATTTTGGTACACCTGCTGCACTTGCGCTGCATAGGCACAGCCAACCTACATCGAGATCCCACTTCTGCTATCGATTATCGACTATCGATCGACACTCGAGATCAACCGCACGCAGGTCGGCCAATCAGATCGCAACGGTGCTACTAGTGACACTAGCCGTATCCTGCGCCAGTCAGCCAACAGAATAATAGAGCTCATGTGGATCGCAATAGGTGCCACTCTAACGGCATGCACACTCCAAGAATAAGGTGTAGAAAAGAGCAGATCAGACAGCAGGCGCACGTGCAACAAGGGTCAACGTCAATCCAGATGATGACTTGAAGAATTTGATTAGGATTCTCAGAAATACTTTTCGCATAGATGCCAAGGCTCAGATAATAGTACTGTAATAAGCGTGGTTTTAATAAGATCACACTTAAGATTATAATCAGTCTTTATTAGATAACTGTGTTTTATAATGCGTGTCTCTGGGGACCTCGTGTCTCGACTCGACTGTTCTTAACGCTCACTCTCACTGACTCTCAGACTCACGCCCACGCCCCTCAACGCCGCCTAGGGGTTTTCACTATCCCTACAACAACCTTCAACCTTAAACTATGCACAACCATGACATCTTCCTCTTTTTATTTTATAGATATTTTTTTTTTTAAATGACCAATTTTTTATTAACTACGCACACATAATCGCTTAAGTACGCTGGCTTTTTTATAACTCTGCCTGATCTCGTTGACATGTACGGTGTACTTATAGTTGGTAGCCTACCGCTCTCTTGAACACCTGTTTGATCCTTTATAGGCTCAGCAACGGACTGACTTGACAGCGGTGTTTCTTCCAGATCGTATTTATGTTCATTAAATGTTAAACCTTTTGATAAATCTTTCCTATTCCGTTTAATCAACTGACCCTGCTCTGTTTTTATTTGGTATGTTCTTGGATTTGAATCCATTCCTAATACAATTCCACTTTGATGTGGTACTAGTTTGTTTTCAGTGTGTATCTTGACTGTATCCCCTATCTTAAACTCTGGAAGTAACCTCGCACCTCTGTCATAATAACTCCTCTGCTGCGCCTGACGCTTTCTTAGTATATCCGCAAACTGCTCTATCTCTACTCTATTTTTACAGTTATAGCTTGGTATCAAATTTCTTATTCTCCTGCCATACAACAGTTCCGCTGGGGTAAACCCATTTTGTTCAATTGGCATATTCCTATACTGTAACAACGCCATCTCCTTATCTTTCCCTTCTTGAATGGTCTTTTTCAAAATTCTTTTTAGCGTTTGTATGTGTCTTTCTGCGAGACCATTTGATTGATGATGTTTAGGAGTAGTGATTATATGTTTAATGCCCCACTCCTTTACAAACTCTGCAAATCTGCCACTTGTGTACTGAGTTCCCGAATCAGTGTACAAAATTTTTGGTATCCCGAACCTAGCAAACATTTCTTTTAAAGCCTTTATGGTCGTTTCTGTAGTTAGGTCCTCTAGATCACTTATCTCTACAAATTTACTGTACGTATCTACTACTAGTATAAACTGTTTTCCTAACAAATAGAAGATGTCTGTAGCTAAAACTTCCCACGGTTCTTCCGGAATTTCCTTCTCTACCATTGGTTCTTTACTATTATCTCTCTGATAGCTTTTACATAAATCACAATTACTTACGAGATCTTCTATCTGTTTGGACATTCCTGGCCAAAATAACGACTTCCTGGCCATCGCTTTACATTTCTCTTTACCAAAATGAGCATAATGTATCTTTGATAGCATAAGTCTTCTCAATACTTTCGGTACTATTATACAAGTATTTTTTAACACTAAACCATTACTCTCAGTGAGTTCTTCTTTGAACGAGAAATACGGCTTTACTACTTCTGTTAGTTCGCGTTTATTTTCCGGCCATCCGTTTCTAATATACTTTATTACTTCCTGTAGTTCTTTATCTTTCTCTGTTTCCATTCTTAGTTCATTTAACCTTACATCTGTTATATTGAAGCTTTGCTCCACAAAGAATACATATGCTTCAATTTTTTCTTCCTCCGAAGAATCGGTTGTTCTTAAATGCGATCTACTTAGATGATCCGCTAGTACCAACTTTTTTCCTGGTACATACTTTAACTGTATATCAAAGTTTTGTAAACTTATACGCATTCTTTGTAGTCTAGGAGGACATTTATTTAATGGCTTTTTAAAAATCGAGATCAGTGGGTTATGGTCTGTTTCTACTACAAATTTTTGACCAAATAAGTATTGTCTAAACTTTATACAACCAAACAATATGGCCAAGCACTCTTTTTCTATCTGACTATACATTTTTTCTGTCTGTGTTAATGCTCTTGACCCATAAGCCACTGGTCTTTCTTCTTGTAATATTGCACAGCCTAATCCTTCACTTGACGCATCTACGCTTAATGTTATCAGTTTATTTACATCAAAATACGCAAGAACCGGAGGACTACATAACACCTCTTTTAATTTTGCAAACGATTCTTGTTGTGCTGTTCCCCATACAAATGGCACATCTTTTTTTATAAGTTGTCTTAAACTACTAGTTAACTGGGCACAATCTGGTATAAATTTTGATACGTAATTTACTGTGCCTAAAAACGTTAGCAACTCTTTTTTATTCTTTGGTACGCTCATTTTTTCAATTGTCTGAACTTTCTCCTTATCTATTTCTATACCATTTCCCGTTAATATATGTCCTAAATATCTGACTTTATTTACATTAAAAATACATTTTTCCGCGTTGAACTTTATTCCATATTCTTGTGCTCTTTTGAAAACTTTATCCATTATTCTCATTAGTTCTTCTATAGTTTCTGCCCATATTACCATATCATCCTGTCCGCAGCGCCATGTAATAAGCGTGGTTTTAATAAGATCACACTTAAGATTATAATCAGTCTTTATTAGATAACTGTGTTTTATAATGCGTGACGATTCTTGGCCATATATCAACTTGAAAAAATTTCTAAATACTCTTCAAATATCAATAAATATGATGTAAAACTTTCAAAAAAGTGTATTCTTATGATTCCTTACAAAAAATTCCCCCCAAAAAACAGCCTCTTGACCAGACGACCCCCTTAACTAAATTTTTTCAGTTAAAACGCGAATATACTAAAGCACTCGGTCAATTCTAGTTTTGACTAAATTATTTCAGTTAGAACGCAAATTGCCGAGTTGGCTTAGTTAAAAATAGAATTTACCAGTAAATTCGGATTTTGACGGATTTCGGGTTTTAACTGTAACATATATAATTCTTTAAAATTCGGTCAATTATTTCCCGAGAAATTTGAAAAATTTCTGAACCGGTTTCCAAAAAGATCGGTAACGAAAAATTATACACATTATGGCAATCCCCGCGAAATATATTCTACCCCTACTTCATATACAATTCTTTAAGATTCGGTCAATTAATTCCCGAAAAATTGGAAAAATTTCTGATACCGGTTTTCAAAAAAATCGGTAACGAAAAATTATACACTTTATGGCACTCGCCGGAAAATTTTACCCCTATTTCATATACTATACTTTGAAATTCGATCCACTAACAAATGAGTAATTTTCATAACCGATTTTTTTGAAACCGGTTTCCAAAAAAATCGGTAACAAAAAAGTAAAAATAAGAATAATAAAAAAAATTCAGCTTGATATCTCTAAATTTGCGGAAATTAGAGCAATCACGTACATTTTTTTAAACAAAAATTGGAAAACCCTTTATTATTATTTTTTTTTAATTTTATTACATTCTTTAGTTCTTTTTTTCTATCTCTACTTCATATACAATTCTTCGAGATTCGGTCAATTAATTCCCGAAAAATTGAAAAAATTTTGGTACCGGCTTCAAAAAAGATCGGGAACAAAAAATTATACATTTTATAGCACTCCCCGGGAAATTCTACCACCGTTTCATATACAATTCTTTGAGATTCGGTCAATTATTGCCCGAAAAATTGAAAGGATTAGAAAAACCGGTTTCCAGAAGATTTGTAACGAAAAACTATACACTTTATGACACTCCCCGGGAAATTCTATACCCCTATTTCATATACTTTTGGTAAAAATTCGGTCCACTAACGAATGAGTAGTTCGCGGTCAGACTGACATACATACATACATACATACATACAGACGACGGTACTTAATATATATTAGATTTTTCGCCCGTGCTTCGCGCGGGCTCAAAATCTATTCCCTTCTTCCCGAACTCACTCATTAATTAGGAGCACCAATAGAACCTCATAAAACCCAATTTTTAACCCCATAGTAGCCATTTCCATAAAATTAGTAATCTTTTGGTACCAAATTCATCAAAATCATCAATAAAAAATTTAAAAAATTTTGGCATTGGTTTCAAGAAAATCTATTCATTAATAAAAAATTAAACTTATCCTCCAAAAATTAAAAAAAAAATTGGTACTGGTTTCAAGAAAATCGGTTAATTAATACTTATTATTTCTCGACATTTGAATAATTTTCAAACTGGTTTTCAAAAAATCGGTAACAAAAAATTATCCATCAAAAAAATTCAGTTTGACATCTCAAAGTTTGCGGAAATTGGAACAATCACGTGCACTTTTTTTAAACAGAAAATCGGAAACCTTTTTATTATTAACACTTTTTCTAATTTTATTACATTCTTTAGTTCTTTCTACCCCTATTTCAGATATAATTCTTTAAGATTTGGTCAATTATTTCCCAAAAAATTTGAAAAATTTTGGAACCGGTTTCCAAAAAATCGCTAACAAAAATTACACACATTATACACTTTATGGCAATCCCCGAAAAACATTCTACCCCTACTTCATATATAATTCTTTAAGATTCGGTCCATTAACAAATGAGTTCGCGGACAGACAGACAAACAGTCGGGTTTTATATTATAGTAATTTTCATAACCGATTTTCATGAAACCGCTTTCAAAACATCGATAACGAAAAAATAAAAATAAAAGTAAAAATTATTTAAAAAATTCAGCTTGATATCTCAAAATTTGCGAAAATTAGAGTAATCACGTACATTTTTTTAAACAAAAGTCTTAAACCTCTTTAAAGCAGCGACTTTCTCGCAAAATAAAATATTCTCTGCTTTAACAAAAAGACTTCAATTTATGAACAATTTATTGCTTTAAATGTTGTGTTTTGGTAAAACAGCGACTTTCTCGCGAAATAAAGTATTCACTGCATTAACAAAAAGACTTTAATTTATCAACAATTTACTGCTTTAAATATTGTGTTTTGGTAAAGCAGCGACTTTCTCGCGAAATAAAATATACTTTGCTTTAACAAAAAGACTTCAATTTATCAACAATTTACTGCTTTAAATGTTGTGTTCTGGTAAAACAGCGACTTTCTCGCGAAATAAAGTATTCACTGCATTAACAAAAAGACTTCAATTTATCAACAATTTACTGCTTTAAATGTTGTGTTTTGGTAAAGCAGCGACTTTCTCGCGAAATAAAGTATTCTCTGCTTTAAAAAAAAAAACGTAATATTAGTCGTTTATGCCTTCCAATACTGAAAATAGCTGCTATATTTTCGAAACTTTTTTTGCTAATAATTTTTTAACAAATAACGACCGCCGGCTAAAAACTTCTGAAGGTCACTTAGAAGGGTGACCTTGACAACATATATCAAGGTCAAGGTCATTAGCAGGTGAGGTCTTTTTATGCATAATTACCATATATATTGTCATGGCTTTTTGTACTCCCGGACCGCGCCGGGACGTGTGCCGGATTAAAAGGGGGAAACGGAGAGAAAGGTGACAAGCCTCTCCGACGATTTCCTCGCACCTCCGACACTTCGCGAAACGATTTTGCTGTTGGGCGCCAGACGCGTGAATTCGCGTCCGCGAAATCGCGAAAGAACACCGAGACGAGACGCGAGACGAAACGTGCGGATGTGCGAGAAATCGGCTAGCTCGACCTAAGGGCTGGGGTGGGGGTGATGAAGGGCGGCGCGATATCCGGCGGACACACAATAAATAAGGCTACGAACTCAAGCGATTAACAAATCATAATGTAACATTTATTCTTTCGTAACTCGCGGGTGAAATAATACATGCCAATTCGGCTTCAGTCAATCAAACAAATCAAATAATTAATCACGCAAGCGTCAGAAATGAGACAACAAAAATAATGATAGCGCGGACGCCAAAAATGAACGGAGTATTACGTTATCGTATAGTGAACGCGCAGAATGCGCTGCGATTAGATTAGAGAAATACAGTAGGACAAAACTTATAATTCTTATGGAACATTGACAGTAAACGCGAAACAATCACGGAGATAGAAAATATGGTCTCGCAGGAAAGATCGCGAGAGGACGGTACGTCACGCTCAGAGCGCGTGAACGCCACGTATAGAGTCGCACGAGAATTCTGTCGCCAATTATCTTAAGCCTAACACCAGTGGAATCGTGGTGTAAGCCGCGGCTCCACGTAATGAGGACCGTACGCAACGCAATAACACGAGAAATATTCCGGCGCGATCGCCAGGAGACGCGAAATCTTATAACTAACGCGAAAGTACGGACTTAATCTAACGCACGTAATAACTAAAGTCAACGTAAGTCATTCTGATCAAATTCGGCACATTGTCTCCTGTGACTTTCGAACGCGAAGAATGATACGCCGAGGTACTCGGCATAGCGCGAAATACTGGAACGAACGCGAGGAAAAATATGCGGAATTACCGCGAGCAATAATAATACGCAATCACGACGGCACTGAGCCGATCGCGAGAATGGAGTAAATCACGCGAATAACGTTCTCCCGCCCGCACGACTACTTCTTACACGCAATTACCGAAACACGCATCCGAACATAACTATCCTGACACGCATAACTTTCTAAGGCAATTAGCCCACCTAAACGGCACGTTGACGCAATTGATGTGCCGACGCGGACGACATTCCGACCTACGCAATATTTGGTAATTCGATACGCCGCGAACACCGGGTGCGCGAGACGCAACCGCGAGCGCGGACATTACACGAAGACGGACTCGCATTATCGGATTTTGCCAACGAATCTATCGCGATCTCCAGAGGCTTGTTATCATGTCGTTATCGCGATTCCGCGGCCACGATACCATCCCGAGGCCCTTCGCTCTCGCTGTCGATTGCCATTCGATACTCGGTCTCAAGGAACCGTACGTCGCGATATTACGAACGTAATCCTGGACGAGAGCGCGCACCGGAGGGCGGCGTCGTGGCGTTACATGTCGGTATTAAGTACTTGCGGGCAACCTCACCGATGCGATGCCTCCTCGTAGGGCTCCTCGCCGTCACTTCGTACCAAGTCGTCGCAGGACGAAACGAATACCCGACTCGGGGCGGCTATCGCGAATCTTAAGAAAACTTTTCGTGTTCGGCCTCGCCGACGGACGACCAGAGAGTGTCTCGCTAAATCCGCTCGATTGCGGAATCGATGTGGCACCCCCTTCCGCAGGGGCGCGCCAACCAATCGAGAGCGAGCTTGCAAGCTCGCGCGATATTCTAACGCAGGATCGTCGTACGGTGGATCCTTCGGCGGCGCGCAACGGTCCCTCGGCGGCGTAGCGATTCCTTCAATTTGTCCCTGGGCAGCGGACTGGACTTCGTTCTGGCCGATGTGCCTCTGGTTTGACCTCGGGGCGGTGGCCAGCCACCCCGCGGGCCGGTATTTCGTGGAGGCAGATTGCTGAGGCCGGGTTCTCCCCAGGCGCCTGGGGCCCCGCTATCGGCGGCCTTGTCCATCGCTGCCTCACGCGCCGCACGCCTGCCGCGTTGCTCTCGCCGCCCGGGATCCCAGTGGTTTCCGCTTTCGCCCTCGCCACCCCTCCTCGGTCCTTGATTCTCCCGGATCCTTCCGCTAGGTGTATTCCCTCGAAGATTCGTCGTGGTGGGGTGAGGCGCCGCGCGTATTACAATTGCATAAAAATAAAACAAATAGTCAAAACGCGGAAATGATATACATTTTTGGCCTCTGGAGATCTCGTCGTCGCCTCTCTGGCTCGTCCCTGGGCGCGAATTTCCGCGCCTTGTGACGGCGGCGGGGCGCCGCCACGAAGCGGCGGGCCGCAACGTCACAATATATATATATATATATATATATATATATATAGGTATGCATAAAAAGACCTCACCTGCCAATGACCTTGACCTTGACATATGTTGTCAAGGTCACCCTTCAGTGACCTTCAGAAGTTTTTATATATATGCTTATTCTATGACAAACTATAAAGTCAATACAGCGATGCAAAAGCATGACAATTATTCCAGTAGAAGGCAAGGGAAAGCAGCTGGGTAAAGGGTAAAGCATTAGATGCAAATATTTGCAAGTACTACGCGATCGGTGGTCTCTGCGGACCAAAGTTTCGCGACACAAATGAAATTACAAAGTCAAATGTAGATTGGCCTTTCTAAACGAAGGAACACAAGAGAATTATAAATTTAATATACCTCATATTTGGAATAACTTATATAAAAGAATGTTTTATTTAATTATTTAATAATGGCGATGTAAAAAATAAATAAAAAATGGAAATCTTAAATTCCTATTCAAAAATATTTTTTTTATATATAAAAATGCGATAACAAAAATGTAATAACAATTTGTATACGTAAAGATATAAAAATTCCTTACGTTTAAATAATATTTTATAATTCATGTGAAAACATTATTATATAAAATCTATATAAAATCACCGATACTTTCACAAATATACAAACCGTTGAGTTTTTTGAGAGCAGAAATCGATTTTAACAAGGAGTAACGAGGGCAAGGGGGTTACCGACGCGACGCGGTTAATATAATTCGTGGTGTACCGCCCTCGAGACTATGACTATGATATATCGCGAAAATTCCCGCGTTGAAATTAGCATCGCTCGGATTCCGATCCATGAATGTTCTAAGTTATAGTCAAACGAGAGAACGATCCCGCATGCCTCGTCGTCTATGATCACTCGCGGTGAATATGCACGCACTTTAACCCCGAGATACTGGATAATTGCATATATTCCCCCTCTTTTAACATTATTGCTCACAATATCGTTATATTTGTTTTAAACCATTTATAATTTATAAACAAATTTTATTTAAATTTTTAGTAAAAAAAAAGCTCCGCTTTTACGTAATCTTTGTTTGTGTATTTTGTATATTGCTTGCAATTATTCTTCTCATTCTATAAAATTTGTTCATTAATAGTCTTTTTTCCATAGAACATATATGTTGCATGTTTAGCACGAAAACAATGGATATACCATAAATTCTGGATATACTATAAATTGCATGTTAAATTGCAAAAGAGAATGCATGTGTGTACATACACATAAACGAACAGTAAAAGAAGTTCAGGTAATTTAAACCATGCAAACAAATTAAATATAATAATTATTATAGATTGTTTTATTATTAATATGCCTTAAAATACAATAAAAATTATTTTTTTACAAGATTAATAAAATGGTTCATCTTTCCCGACATGGTTCAAATTGCCCGACAAAAATCTACCTTCGAAAATTTTGCTTATAACATAATACTCACTATAAATAAACAAAATTTGTTAGAAACACGTTATAACAAACAATTGACATTACAACTCAGCGAAAACAAAATTCAGCTCTCTTTGATAGTAGGTTTCAAGTTTTCTTAAAAAAAGCTTAGGGTGGTTCAAATTACCCGAACTTCCTCTACATACACATAAACATATTCGAGTGCGATGCACACACAAAAACGGTACCTAATAAACTTAACTCCCATAAAGATGATCTTAGACTTCGAGGTCTTGGGATCATGTTGAAAACTCTGTCGCGATATCACGGCGTAGCGCGAAATTTTCCCCATAATAATTTGCCACACGTCCATTACGAGCTAACATAAAATTAAGAGAAGGAAGATGGGGTTAACGTCCTCCATTACCACCATCTTCCTCTCTCCCATGTACGGAAATTTCGGCACGACGCGACGTGGCCAACGCTCTATTTATGGATTCGTTTTATGACAAGTACTTGTGTTGATGGGTTATATTTACACTCGCTTGATAAAGTACATAATAAACGATGGAAAGTAAAAAACAAATTATTCATCATAATATTGTTAGATTTTTAGACAAAGCTCTAATGTATAAATACGTACATGTACATATGTGTATGTATGTTTGTATACCTATATAATATACAAATTTTAAATAGATATTTATTTAATATTATTGTGTATACCTGTTTATTAGAGGAAAGTACCCGATTATAAGATACCATATCTATTTTGTGTGATTGCCGGAAGTCTATGGGCAGAATTGAAAAATATAGTAGGTCATTTTGAAGGAAATTTAATAAGCTTTAAGATGCTGAAATGTAAAATTTAATTTAAATATTAATTTTGCTGAAAATTAGAAAAATGTGAAAAATGAGCTTTCGGCAAAATCGCAAAAGTGTGCTCCTAATATGAGAGACCCCGGGAAATCGCTAATAAAGTGCAAAATACATGATATTGCAATTAAAAAACTTTATTTAAAGTTTTTGAAAGACAAATATAATGGAGAAGCATATTTGCAACAATCGTAAACCCACTTATACTCAATATTGTACCTAATCTTCCCCTCCACCCTTCCCTCTCAAATCAAGGTCAGCACAGTCTTATAAATTCGTATAAACCTTCCCTTAACGTTAATATAGTATTTTCTCTTCTTTTATTACTATACAATAACTTTCATACTCCAGCAACCCATCAGGAGTACCCTGAGTATCTCATGTTACGAGCACCACGCCTTGCAGTTTCACGATCACCAAATCTAATCTCTGCAATTGAGCAACTCAACATATCCCGTATTTTCCTATTAATACGACCTTACTCTATCGCTGCATGCAGAACTTATTGCCAAATATTTATTAATTATATAATAAACAAGGTTTAAAGACTTATATCCATGGCACTTGACAACATCCAATTTCATAATTTCTTTCTCTGCAACAACTACACGCACGGTCAAACAATGAATTTTCCACTAAATAGGTTTTACCCCAAGGGCAATAAGTTCATGGTGGAACCAACAGATAGGGTCTATTAGTACAATTAGCAGAAACCTCGCTGTCGCATATTAGGAGCCTATCTCATAATAGGGGACTTTCCTCTATTATAAAAAAAATAATGTATTGTAATTAAAAATGAAAAACAAATATAATTTGAAAAAAATAATGGAGTTATTGTACTTATTCGTATTTTTATTAAAGAAAAGATATATTTTAACTATATTAATATCAGCTGTATGTTTAACTATAATATACCTATTAATATCGGTTGTATAATAAAAGAATATAAAATGCAATTATAAAATGTAACCATTCAATATAATTTTATCTGATGAAAGTAAATTGGACGAAATACATAAATGTACACGGAAAAGTTACGCCAAAGCTACTATAGAATTGGGAGGTCCATGCCCTGTCTGTGTCTCTTTGAATCGATTTTAGGCGTATGAACGATATAGGCGTACATTTCCCGTTGAGAAGAGACACTGCCAGACGAAAAAAATTAAGGCTTATCATTAAACAATATACGTTTACAAGAATCTTTTTCTTTCTTTTCATTCTTTTGAAATTTAGTTAAAAATTTCGACTGTTTAGTATTATATCAATTTAATTCTAATAAATAGATCAAAAAGGCAGCCCTATAAAAAATTATAGCTAAGTTCTAGAAAAAAAAATTTTTTGTTAAAGATACTAGTTATCTCAAAAATATAATTAAAAATAAAAAATCTAAGGCAATACAAGAAATTAAAAATAATAGATAATGACCAAATAATGACAAGAATTATGTACAAAATATATTAAGCAATAATTACGTATTTACTAAAGCTGCACTTCAAAAAATTTCTCATCAGTCAAAATTTCTCACAATTATTTTTTATACTATACGAGGAACAAAAAGGAAATGCACTTGAATGGATCGCGTGCGTATCGCAATTACCGTCGTGCGTAGGTTACCTTTGTTAATAATGCTCTCATTGGTGTTTTGTACATATTTATGAATTATCTGCTCCTTTTTGTTTTTTATTTCCGACAACGTACGAAAAGAAACATATCTGGTGCCAATTTTCGCCGCGATTGCAGTGAATTACTCATAATCATCGATTGACAATTCGTTATTTTTTTCTTCCTAAAACAAACCGAATATTGTTACGTTTGTATTTAAATATAAAATTATAGATATCCAATGATCTGCGAAAATAAATGGTTATTTAGCTTACAGAATAGTAAATTAAGCAATATAGGATTTTTTTTCGTTATACATGTTAAATATAACATGATCTGCCATCATCTGCTAGTTTATACAACAATAATAGATCAATAAGAAGATTCGCAAATTTAAAATATTTTACACAAAATAACGTAATTAAAAAATAAAGTTATATGTATATATTATAAATTAAAAGTATATACATTACGTTATATTATATGTACATATATTATTTATTTTTTCTTGATATGTAGAAGTTTTCAGAATAAATTATCTCAAGATAAGCTTTGCATTGGGATGATGCAAGCTTTCAGAAGGGTGCTTTAAACCGCTGTACATGTAATACCATTGCTTTTATTACCACACTTTATCGGTTTACCATATCTCTCTATTACACACCATCCCATTTTTACGCGCTTCGTTAACGGAACTGTTCTTGCACGCGAATTGAACGTTTTAATATCGCGCGAATTAATATACAGATGCTTCTGCACAAATTAAGCCTCTGAAATAGTTAGAAAAGAAAAATTTACGTGGAACAACTTTGCTCATGTACATATTATGTAAAATATTTATTTTATTTACAAAAAATACAATATGTTTATACAAATTTATATTTAGTCTAATCTTACTTAATTATAAAATCTAACTACATATATCAAAAAAGCAATTCGTAAAATTATAAATACTTAATCGAATGTAATTGATACTAAATAAAAATTTAAAATATGGCAAAAGATTGAATATTTTTCTATATTTTAGATGATATAATACACGGAGAAAAAGTTACGGTTGCTACAACAGAATAATGCTGTTAATTTTCGCTCATCCATACAAAAGGGTTATGGAAACCATAGTACTCTGGAAGTGACCTATGGTTTCCATATGGTTTCCATATGGTTGCCCTAACCTTAGTGAGGGTAGCTACTATATGGATGTTGCAACCATAATATATGGATGTTACAACCATAATATACAATTATTCACCCGACAAAAAAAATTATTTATTTCAAAATTTTATTACTATTTTTTAACTAAATTTGTTTCTTAAGATGCAGTCTATGATTATAAATATTTTCTCGTATTTAAAAACACATATAAAAACACACATACCTTGGTGGGATTCGAACTCGGGACCTCTGGATCGTGAGCCAACTGCCTTACGTGGTAGACCACTTCTTAATTTAATGTTAGTGTTATATTTAGTCTACATATGTCAACCAGCGCAAATATATAATTTTTCAAAAATCATCTTAAGAAACAAATTCGGTTTAAAAAAAGTAATAAAATTTTGAATTGGATATATGATATAATATTTCTTATAATGTCGGGTGAATGTCAGAAACCAGTGTCGGCTCATTACGAAATTTTGTGTTCGTAAATATATTTATGAAAAAAGTATATTTATAAAGGCCTATCTACATAAGACGCAGAACGCGAGTCGCAAGACACACGCACAGTCTACATGTCAATCTAACCTCTATACACAAAGAGGTTAGATTGACATGTAGACTGTGTGTGTGCTTGCGACTCGCGTTCTGCGTCTTATGTAGATAGGCCTTAAAGTTAAAACATCCTTATCAAATCCACTTTATTCTATGCAGAAATTCTTTTGCGCGCGCAATGGAACTAAACTCTCAATCATGCAGTGATTCAGTGCTGTACCGTGCAGCTATATCTTATGGATCTCTCAACCATAATAATTGTGCTGCAGACCACATAAGAGGGATAGCAATAATCCTTTGGTTGAGGCAACCATATACGAGGGTATTATAACCGAATGTTACGTATCGTAAGAACTACGGTTATGACAACTGTATAAATGGGCATATCTTAACAGCTACATTGAATGTAATATCAATTTAACTTGAATTTACATCCATTTCTCTTTTAATCATAGAGAACATTGTTGTAACAACCGTAACAATTTTCTCCGTGTAAAATTCTCTTTTTAATATCTTATTTATATAACTAGATTTTCCGCCCGCTTCGCGCGGGCTCAAAATCTATTCCCTTCTCCCCAAACTCACCCATTAATTAGGAGCACCAATAGAACCTCATAAAACCCAATTTTCAACTCCATAGTAGCGATCCCCATAAAATTAGTAATCTTTTGGTACCAATTTCATCAACAAAAAATTAAAAAATTTTTGGCACCGGTTTCAAGAAAATCGATCCATTAATAAAAAATTATCCATTAATGAAAAATTAAACTTATTCAAAAATTAAAAAAATTTTGGCACTGGTTTCAAGAAAATCGGTCAATTAATACTCATTATTTCTCGAAATTTGAATAATTTCCAAACCAGTTTCTAAAAATTCGGTAACAAAAAATTATCCATAAAAAAAAATTTAGCTTAATATCTCAAAGTTTGCGGAAATTGGAGCAATCACGTACATTTTTTTTAAACAGAAATCGGAAACTCCTTTACTATTAGCAATTTTTTTAATTCTATTACATTCTTTAGTTCTTTCTAATCCTATTTCACATATAATTCTTTAAGATTCAGTCAATTATTTCCCAAAAAATTGGAAAAATTTCGGAACCGGTTTCCAAAAAATCGGTAATGAAAAATTATATATTTTATGGCAATTCCCGGAAAGTGTTCTACCCCTACTTCATATATAATTCTTTAAAATTCGGTCCATTAACGAATGAGTAGTTCGCGGACAGCAGACAAACAGTCGGATTTTATCTATATCTATAAAGGAAGATGTCCTGAGACTCATTCATTCACTGACTCATCAACGCCCAGCCCAAACCCCTGAACCGAATTTTTACCAAAAGTATATGAAATAGGGGTAGAATTTTCCGGGGAGTGCCACTATGTGTATAGTTTTTTGTTACCGATTTTCTGGAAACCGATTTTTTTTATTTTTCCTATTTTTCGGGAAATACTTGATTAAATCTCAAAGAATTATACATGAAGTAGAGGTAGAATTTTCCGAATTTTCGTTACCGATCTTTTGGAAGCCGGTATCAAAATTTTTTCAATCTTTCGGGAATTAATTGACCGAATCTTAAAGAATTGTATATGAAGTAGGGGTAGAATTTTACGGCGAGCGCCATAATGTGTACAGTTTTTGTTACCGATCTTTTTGGAAACCGGTTTTTTTAATTTTTCCAATTTTTCGGGAAATAATTAATTAAATCTCAAAGAATTATACATGAAGTAGGGGTAGAATTTCTCGGGGAATGCTATAAAGTGTATAATTTTTCGTTACCAATTTTTTTGGAAACCGGTTCAGAAATTTTTCCAATTTTTCGGTTCAAAAATTTTATTAATTTTTTTAGGATGGGTATATTTCCACTGGAAACCAGTTCGTCTTCTGTCTGTCTGTCTGATCGCGAACTACTCATTAGTTAGTGGACCGAATTTTTACCAAAAGTGTATGAAATAGGAGTAGAATTTTACGGGGAGTGTCATGATGTGTATAGTTTTTTGTTACCGATTTTCTGGAAACCGGTTCCTCATAGAGGAAGCTTTGTTTTCATAAATTTCGTATATGAACCTTTTATTGCGTATAGAAGTTGGATCTAATCAACCACATTTAAATGAATTATATATGAAATAGGGGTAGAAAAAATCAAAGAAAAGATTGGTTTTGAGTTTTTGATGCTAATATGTTCAGATATATAATTTTTCGTAACCGATCTTTTTGGAAACCAGTATTCGAAATTTTTAAAATTTTTCGGGAAATAATTGATCGAATCTTAAAGAATTATGTATGAAATAGGGGTAAAAGAACTAAATAATGTAATAAAATTGGAAAAATTGCTAATAGTAAAAAGGTTTCCGATTTCTGTTAAAAAAAATGTATGTGATTGCTCCAATTTTCGCAAAATTTGAGATATCAAGTTGAATTTTTTTTATGGATAATTTTTTGATACCGATTTTTTGGAAACCGGTATCAGAAAATTTTTCGGGAAATAATTGACCGAATGGGGTTAAAAATTTGGTTTTATGGGGTTCTGTTGGTGTTCTTAATTAATGAATAAGTTTGGGGAGAGGGGAATAAATTTTGAGCCCGCGCGAAGCGCGGGCAAAAAATCTAGTATTATATAAGTATGTTTTTGGCACCAGTTTTAAGAAAATCAATGCATTAATGAAAAAATAAATTTTTAGCACCAGTTTCAAGAAAATCAATACATTAACGAAAAATTACCCATAAAAATTATCAATAAAAAAAATGTGAATACATATTTCGCGGACAAAAGAATTAAATAATTTTTAACACCAGTTTTAAGAAAATCAATACATTAATGAAAAATTTAATTTTTTTTCTGAACCGGTTTCCCAAAACATCGGTAACGAAAAATTAATCACATCATGGCAATTCCCGGAAAATTCTACCCCTACGTCATATATAATTTTTTGAGATACAGTCCATTAACGAATGAGTAGTTCGCGGACAGACAGACAAACAGTCAGATTTTATATTATAGTATAATAAAGATATATATTATTTTTCCCGCGCGTTGCGCGGATGTACCGGTGGAATGTGTTTCAAAATTTTTCAAATTTTTTGGGGATGATGGTGATGTGTATAATTTTTCATATCCGATTTTTTGGAAACCGAAATCTCTGCAATCAAAATATTAATATCGTTAAATATCGATACTAGATTCTTTAGTTTTTTCTACCCCTATTTCATGTAATTCTTTCAGATCCGGTCAATTATTTCCCAAGAAATTTGAAAATTTTCTGAACCGGTTTCCAAAAAGATTAGTAACAAAAAATAATACACTTTATAGCACTCCCCAGAAAATTCTACCTCTAATTCATATTATATACAATTCTTTGAGATTCGGTCAATTAATTTGTTAAATTTATATTTATTTTTATGAAACAGATTTATTTTATTACTAATTTTATTACACTTATTTACTATTAATTTATATTATTTCATATTTATAATTATTTAGATATATATTTATTTAAAAAATATAAATATTAATGAAAGTAAATTTTTTTTTACACCCACGAACTATACGTTTTGCAAGATTAAATAACTCAATTAATTAATTAATATTTATAATTACAATTTTTGTAATCTCTGCAATCAAAATATTAATATCGTTAAATATCGATACTACATTCTTTAGTTCTTTCTATTTCATGTAATTCTTTCAGATTCGGTCAATTATTTCCTGAAAAATTGGAAAAATTTTTGAACCAATTTCCAAAAAAATTAGTAACAAAAAATTATACACTTATAGCACTCCCCAAAAAATTCCACCCCTGTTTTATATATAATTCTTTGAGATTCGGTCAATTATTTCCGGAAAAATTAAACAAATTAGAAAAACCGGTTTCCAAAAAGATCGATAACGAAAAACTATACACTTTATGGCACTCCAGGGGAATTTCTACCCCTACTTCATATACTTTGGTAAAAATTCGGTCCACTTAAAGTCTTTAAATTTTATTTTTGCTTGCGTCTCGCGCGTTTTTGCCCTCCGTTGACCCGCCATTATTAACTTCTTTCATTTTCTTCCATTTTATTTTTTTTTTCAAAATCATCAAAAAATTAGAAAAATTTTGGCACCGGTTTCAAGAAAATCAATTCTTAATAAAAAAGTATCTATTAATAAAAAATTAAACTTCTCCAAAAATTAAAAAAATTTTGACACGACTCCTATTTCATATATAATTCTTTAAGATTTGCTGTTTGCTAAAAAAAAAATTGGTAACAAAAAATTATACACTTTATAGCAATCCCCGGGAAATTTTACCTTTATTTCATATGTAATTCTTTAAAATTCGGTCAATTAATTCCCGAAAAATTGGAAAATTTTCTGATACCGGTTTCCAAAAAATCGGTATCAAAAAATTATCCATAAAAATTATCCATAAAAAAATTCAGCTTGATATCTCAAAATTTACGGAAATTGGAGCAAAAATCGAAAACCCCTTTATTATTAGCAATTTTTCTATAAACTTATCGTAGCCATCCCCAAAAAATTAGAAAGTTTTGAAACCGGTTTCCAAAAAATTGATTATGAAAAATTATACACGTCTGCCATCCCCGAAAAATTAGAA
The DNA here is from genome assembly GCF_030848805.1 of Temnothorax longispinosus. NCBI lineage: Eukaryota > Metazoa > Arthropoda > Insecta > Hymenoptera > Formicidae > Temnothorax > Temnothorax longispinosus. The sequence continues at coordinate 15,289,239 of NC_092358.1, forward strand.
AAATTTGGGCATTGTTTTTAAGAAAATAACAAAAAATTATCTCTAAAAAAATTCAGCTAATATCTCAAAATTTGAGGAAATTAAAACAATCACGTACATTTTTTTAAACAATAATCGGAAACCTCTTTAAAAAAATTGGAAAAACTTCGTAACCGGTTTCAAGAAAATCAATTCATTAATGAAAAATTATCCATTAATAAAAAATTAAACTTATCCTCCAAAAATTAAAAAAATTTTGACACGACTCCTATTTTATATATAATTTTTTAAGATTTGGTTAATTAATTCTCGAAAAATTGGAAAAAATTTGTAACCGGTTTCCAAAAAGATCGGTAACAAAAAATAATACACTTTATAGCACTCCCCAGAAAATTCTATCTTTACTTCATATACAATTGTTTGAGATTCGGTCAATTAATTTCCGAAAAATTGAAAAATTTTATGATACCGATTTCCCCAAAGATTAGTAACAAAAAATTATACACTTTATGGCAATCCCCGGGAAATTCTACCCCTACTTCATATAATTTTTTAAGATTCGGTCAATTAATTTCCGAAAAATTTTGTCACCGGTTTCCAAAAAGATCGGTAACGAAAAATTATACACTTTATAGCACTCCCCTGAAAATTATATCCCTGTTTGATCTATAAATTCCCCAAAAATTAGAAAAATTAGTGTTTGGCGCTCGTCCCCTGTACATAGCTGTACATATTAGTGTCAAGTATTAGTTCGTCTGCAATAGTATTAGCGATCATTCGCGTTACGGTAATTTGTCGTATTCGTGATTCGGCGGTAAAGTCGAGCCGTCGATAGGTAGACCCCGTTGGGACTCGCGCAAAACGTTGGCGGATCGCGATCTATATTCTAAGTCAATATTCGCGCGACTCACCCGACTTGTGCTGCCCGCCCGCGGGTGGCATCCCCAATTATTGGAGTAAATACTCGCTCGCGCCGGTTCTCAACAGGAGCGCGACGCGAGCCTACACTCTCGCTCCGGAAGTCGTCATGTTAACACAGTCTGGAAGTGATTGACTCGCTGCTGGAACCGATTCACCGAGCGCCGCGCGCCGTGCCTCGCTCTGCTTGCCATTGCATGTGCATTTTGCTTGCCTGCCTCTTCTGTGTGCCTCTTGCTTGCTGCCTGCGTCTACCCTTGCCTGCCGGACATTTCCCGCTATCACGGAGAGTTTGCCTGCCTAGGGAGACGAACGACTCGAGTACACCGACGAGAGGGCCGGGCAACGAAACGGTGAGTCGCTGTTGCTATCATATTATTCGCTGCTCGTATTTTCTCGTATAATCGCTTTGCGGGGACCAAAACACCCCCGCTGGTCCTTCGAGTTTAATCGCAAATTCGGGGAACGCTCTACCGCCCCCCCCCCCCCGAGCAATTAGAAAAATCGGTTTCCAGAAAATCGGTAGCAAAATACTATACACTTTTTGGCACTCCCCGGGAAATTCTACCCCTATTTCATGTACCCTTGATAAAAATTCGGTCCACTAACGAATGAGTAGTTCGCGGTCAGACAGACAGACAGACGTCCGGTACTTATATATATATGTTACAGTCAAAGCCCGAAACGCAGGCATTCCTAGGATTGACTAGTCAATCCTGGGGAACGACCAAGCGTCTTAGTCAAAGCCCGAAATAAGTTTTGCGTTTCGGCTTTTGACTAGTCAATCCTAGGAATAACTAATACGGCTAGTCAAAGTTAGAAGCTAAAGAAAAATTACTTCGGACTTTGACTAGTCAATCCTAGGTGTGGCTTAATTTGGACTGTGTGACTGTTAACAAATAAAATCAAGTTTTTTTTTATTAAATTAAGTTCTTATTGTTATTAATGCCCCGCGACGCGAGATATTAAACGTTAAAGTTGACAGGAATCAGGTTATGATTCCTGTCATACCGACGAGCTGTAGCGACTACTGGCGACTACGAACATGCTCTGTGGCCACATACGCATGTTCATGGCCGCACACGCATGCAAAACTGCGCAAATTTTAAATGAATCAATCGTGCAGAATAACCCAAGCATCTCGATTCAAGCAGTTAGGTCTCACGCTGGGAGTTTTATTAGTTTAATTATGCGTGGAAAGCACACACACACACACACACAACGGGGGGGTGCAAGGGGGGGCCTTCGGCCTTCCCCTCCCCCGCACCCACCACGCCGGTAGGCTGCGTGGACCTCGCTTTACAACATAAAGTACATGCTAAGTTGTAAAACGAAATTATAAAGCACATGCATGGAGGGGTGCAAGGGGGCTTACATGCGTGAGCGCACGTGAACAGAAAGGCTTTTCTCCCCTGCACCCTCCCCCATGCATGTACTTTATAATTTCGTTTTACAACTTAGCATGTACTTTATGTTGTAAAGCGAGGTCCACGCAGCCTACCGGCGGGGTGGGTGCGGGGGAGGGGGGGCCGAAGGCCCCCCCTCGCACCCCCCCGTTGTGTGTGTGTGTGTGTGTGTGTGTGCTTCCCACGCATAATTAAACTAATGAAACTCCCAGCGTGAGACCTAACTGCTTGAATCGAGATGCTTGGGTTATTCTGCACGATTGATTCATTTAAAATTTGCGCAGTTTTGCATGCGTGTGCGGCCACTGAACATGCGTATGTGGCCACAGGGCATGTTCGTAGTCGCCAGTAGTCGCTACAGCTCGTCGGTATGACAGGAATCATAACCTGATTCCTGTCAACTTTAACGTTTAATATCTCGCGTCGCGGGGCATTAATAACAATAAGAACTTAATTTAGTGAAAAAAAACTTGATTTTATTTGTTAACAGTCACACAGTCCAAATTAAGCCACACCTAGGATTGACTGGTCAAAGTCCGAAGTGATTTTTCTTTAGTTTCTAACTTTGACCAGCCGTATTAGTTATTTCTAGGATTGACTAGTCAAATGCCGAAGTAATTTTTCTTTAGTTTCTAACTTTAACCAGCCGTATAGTTATTCCTAGGATTGACTAGTTAAAAGCCGAAACGCAAAACTTATTTCGGGCTTTGACTAAGACGCTTGGTCGTTCCCCAGGATTGACTAGTCAATCCTAGGAATGCCTGCGTTTCGGGCTTTGACTATAACATATAGATGAAGTATGAAGTATGATAATTCTAATATTTTCTATAATAATATAATATTATATTGCTTCCTCATAGAGGAAGCTTTGTTTTCGTAAATTCGTATATGAACCTTTGATCGCGTATAAAGTTGGCTGTAATCAACTAAATTTAAAAGAATTATATATAAAATAAAGGTAGACGAAACCAAAGAAAAGATTGTTTTTTGAGTTTTTAATGTCAATATGTTCAGTGTTTTAAAACGTCGAAATATTGCATTAAAAAAAATGTCTGTATGTGTGTATATGTCTGTGCCAAATTTACAGAAATTTCTATAACTCCAGAACTGATCAACCAAATCTTAACAAATTATATATGAAATAGGGGTAGAGAAGACTGAAAAATATAATAGAATTAATAAAAATTGTTAATAATAAAAGGGTTACCGATTTTTGTTAAAAAAAATAACCAAGTTTATCGAAATTTCTATAACTTCAGAACTAATCAACCAAATCTTAACGAATTATATATGAAATAGGGGTAGAAAAAACTGAAAAATATAATAGAATTAATAAAAATTGCTAATAATAAAAGGGTTACCGATTTCTGTTTAAAAACAGCCAAACTTACCAAATCTTTACGAATGTATATTCTATTAACTTCGTACTGTTAAGAGGGGGGAGACTCATGTCTTTGACCCCTTTTTTTGATAATTTTTTATAAAAAACTGAAAATATTTATTGAATTCTAATAAAATACATGATAATGTTGACGATCAAATGTACAAGAAAAAATTTTTTTATAGTAGAAAAAATACTCGCTGCAGTTGCTCGAAGTTGTCGTCTAGATTTTGCGCAGGAGAATGCCCAGGTCCTTGTAATGAACTGAAATCAACGAACCAAAATTATTTCGTTAAATTATGATCCTTTGATGCGCATGAACCTAAATATACATTAAAATTTTTATAATAAATATTATTTTTGGCCATTTGTTTATAAAAAAAATCGTGAAATTTTTTTAAAACGTCTTCTATTTTTAAATTTTTTTTTTGCTAAATTTAGGTTTATGCGCATCGGAGGATCATAATTTAACGAAATAATTTTGGTTCGTTGTTTTCAGTTCATTACAAGGACCTGGGCATTCTCCCGCACAAAATCTAGACGACAACTTCGAGCAGCTGCAGCGAGTATTTTTTCTACTATAAAAAAATTTTTTCTTGTACATTTGATCGTCAACATTATCATGTATTTTATTAGGATTCAATAAATATGCTCAGTTTTTTATAAAAAATTATTAAAAAAAGGGGTCAAAGGTACGAGTCTCCCCCCTTAAATAAATGTTATGTTCGGGTCGGCGTAACATTACATTATATACAATCATCTATGCTTAAGAGCTCTAGGATTTACATATATAATGAAATAGTGAACATATAAAATTGTGTTATTTTAATCTTGATATTTGTATAATACAAATATTTTTTCTAAATTAATATACCTATCAAAAATATACCTATCATAAATACGAAACAAGAGTGATTAATAACATTAATAACGTCACATACGGGGTCCAATTGGATATGGAGATTAAAATCTCTCTCTCTCTCTCTCTCTCCTCTCTCTCTCCTCTCTCTCTCTCCTCTCTCTCTCTCTCTCTCTCTCTCTCTCTCTCTCTCTCTCTCTCTCTCTCTCTCTCTCTCTCTCTCTCTCTCTCTCTCTCTCTCTCTCTCTCTCTCTCTCTCTCTCTCTCTCTCTCTCTCTCTCTCTCTCCTCTCTCCTCTCCCTCCCTCTCCCTCTCCCTCCCTCTCCCTCTCCCTCTCTTTCTCCCTCTCCCTCTTCCTCTCCCTCTCCCTCTCCCTCTCCTTCTCCCTCTTCCTCTCCCTCTCCCTCTCTCTCTCTCTCTCTCTCTCTCTCTCTCTCTCAATTATTAATTCCATTACATTATTTATTACATTACATTAATTTTATGTTTTTTATTTTATAAATACCTTATTCTTTTTCTGTCTACTTATCTCTTCCTCTCTCTCTCTCTCTCTCACACATTTGGTGCTTAAAAGGAATCTTATTCTCAGCGCAAAATAAATAACCTCGTACTGTTACAGATAAATCTCACACTAAAAATCGGTTTAAAAAATAATGTGCAAAATGAATTTGCACCCCAATCTCCTCATGGTCGAGAATTGATTTATAAATACTGCATTCATATACGTTCACATTCCTGGACGCTGATTGGTTATCTCGCTTTTTTCTGTAAATTTTTATTCCCATTTCTGTTAGAGTCAAATCAACACTCTTTTTCTGTAAATTTTAACACATTTAATAAATACGTTCAAATTGTGTTACTTTAACATATTTTTTTAATTATTTTAATAATTTTACATTTTATATTTGTTAAGTTTAATTAACATAGCAGACATATGTTAAATCTACACATGTATGTATTGATTATTTAGCACAACAATTTTAACCAGCAGGGGAACAGTTAGAACATCTCAAGTCTCAATAAATGAGACTTCAAAAAATGATGTTTTAGGATAATAAAAAAGTTTGCAAGTAGAAACTTGCACATTGCTTCCTCATAGTTCTTAAGTGTGCAAGTAGAAACTTGCACATTGCTTCTTCATAGTTCTTAAGTGTGCAAGTAAAAACTTGCACATTGCTTCCTTAGAGTTTTTAAGTGTGCAAGTAGAAACTTGCACATTACTTTGTCACAATTTTTAAAAATGCAAATTATTTTTAAGTATGCAAGTAGAAATCTGCATATTGCTTCCTTATAGTTTTTAGGTGTGCAAGTAGAAACCTGCACATTGCTTCCTTATAGTTTTTAGATGTGCAAGTAGAAACCTGCACATTGCTTCCTTATAGTTTAAGTGTGCAAGTAAAAACCTTCGCTTACAAAGCTTCCTCTATGAGGAAGCCAAAACAATAAAATACTAATAATTATACATTAAATAAAATAGAAACTTCCTCATAGAGGAAGCTTTGTGAGCGAAGGTTTCTACTTGCACACTTAAACTATAAGGAAGCAATGTGCAGGTTTCTACTTGTTATTAAAATTATAATTTAAGTTAATGAACATAGGGGACATCGCGACAGGGTTGGTTCCCAGGTAGCAGAGTGACGTCAAATGACGTAGATATTAATTCCGATTTAATGGCGTCCCTAACGTCATTAAGGCTGCGGTCCACTTGACGCTACAAATGCTTCGATAGACGTCATCTTGCTACCTGGATTGTCTTTCCTTTCCCAGAATGGAGGGTTATCATATGCTTCTAATTTCAGCTGCTAGAAATGCTATTGTATTGTGGCTTCGTAAATATAGATCCGTACAAAATAATTTTTTTTAAAAAAAAAGGTAAAGAAAGGCGCCCCAAGTACACGCATAGTAGTGTATATGTTGTTACCTCGATAAAAAAATAACCTAAAAAAATCTAAGTACCAAGTGGTAGACGTAATCTTTGTATCTCGAAAAATCTTAAAAAAACCTAAGCAGTAGAATCTTTACCTTGAAAAAAAAAACAAAGTGGTAGTATTATACCTCGAAAAAACCTAAGTAACAAGTGGTAGACGTAATTTTTGTATCTCAAAAAATCTCGAAAAAACCTAAGCAGTAGTATTTTTTTTCCAAAAAATTATAACTCAAGTGATACACATCACAAAATTACGTTACCTTATCAAAAATGAGTCGCGCTTTAAGTGATCTATTATTACAATTACAAAAAAGAAATGATATCTCTTTTTAAATTACAGCACTAATTACAGAGAACATACACTGAGAAAAAAAATTTGTCAATCCCAAGAAATATTTAGTCCGATACGTTCAACTAAACATTTTAGTTAGTTAACTAAACATTAGTTGAATTAATTAATTCTTGATTAAAGAAACGAAATAAATTGTTGAAACAACTAATATTTAGTTAACTAACTAAAATATTTAGTTGAACGTATCGAACTAAATATTTCTTGGGATTAACAATTTTTTTTCTCAGTGTATTTTTCGAGATACAAAGATTACGTCTACCACTTGTTACTTAGGTTTTTTCGAGGTATAATATTATCACTGCTTTTCTTCGATTAGAATAAAAGATTGAATCATGAAGAATTACACAGAGGTAACAGTACAAAATACAAATGTTTTATTAAAATATTTAAACCCAACAAGGGAATACAAGTTATTTAAATACAAAGTTTATATATGTATTTTAAAAGATTTAATCGCATCGCAAAGAATTACAGAGGTAACAGTACAAAAAATAAAAATATTTTATTAAAATACATAAATTTTTTTTGTCAAAAAACTTGGCGCTACTAGACCTCAAAATTAGGTCAGCCTGGTGTGTATGTGCGAGCGAGTGTGTGTGGGTGATGTGTGTGTGTGTGTGTGTGTGTGTGTGTGTGTGTGTGTGTGTGTGTGTGTGTGTGTGTGTGTGTGTGTGTGTGTGTGTGTGTGTGTGTGTGTGCGTGTGTGCGTGTGAGACGGTGAATAATGCGACTTATGATTAAGTATAGGATAAGTTAGGATAAGTTTAGATTTGTAAAGCGATTAGAATTAAGTATAGAATAAGTATAGAATAAGTAATATTTACATTTGTAAAAAGTTTCTCTCTCTCTCTCTCTCTAGCAACGCCAAGTTTTTTGACAAGAAAAATTTATGTATTTAATAAAATATTTTTATTTTTTGTACTGTTACCTCTGTAATTCTTTGCGATGCAATTAAATCTTTTAAAATACATATATAAACTTTGTATTTAAATACCTTGTATTCCCTTGTTGGGTTTAAATATTTTAATAAAATATTTGTATTTTGTACTGTTACCTCTGTGTAATTCTTCATGATTCAATCTTTTATTTTAATCGAAGAAAAGCAGTGGTAATATCATACCTCGCAAAACCTAAGTAACAAGTGGTACACGTAATCTTTGTATCTCAAAAAATATATGTTCTCTGTAATTGGCGCTGTAATTTAAAAAGAGATATAATTTCTTTTTTGTAATTGTAATAATAGATCACTTAAAGCGCGACTCATTTTTGATAAGGTAACGTAATTTTGTGATGTGTATCACTTGAGTTATAATTTTTTGGAAATAAAAATACTACTGCTTAGGTTTTTTCGAGATTTTTCGAGATACAAAGATTACGTCTACCACTTGTTACTTAGGTTTTTTCGAGGTATAATACTACCACTTTGTTTTTTTTTTTTTCGAGGTAAAGATACTACTGCTTAGGTTTTTTTAAGATTTTTCGAGATACAAAGATTACGTCTACCACTTGGTACTTAGATTTTTTTTAGGTATAATATTACCACTGTTTTTTTATCGATGTAACAACATATACACTACTATGCGTGTACTTGGCGCCTTTCTTTACCTTTTTTTTAAAAAAAGGTCATTTTGTACGGATATCACGGCTTTTTGTAGTATTACGCATTTTATAAACAGTATATACAAGGTGTTATTTCGAGGTATAATACTGCCACTTTGTTTTTTTTTAGGTAACAACATAATACATATACCTTGACATATACACTACTATGCGTGTACTTGGCGCCTTTTTTTACCTTTTTTTGAAAAAGGTAATTTTATACGGATATCACGCCTTTTTGTAGTGTTACGCATCTTAATCTTAACAGAAAAAAATTACAACTTATAAAGAAGTGTGTCTGAAATTGTTAATATCAAGAGACACGGTAGTGTCTCGCGCCAAGTACACGCGAAGCGAGACCACACCGTGACTCTTTTATTTTATACGGATATCACGCCTTTTTGTAGTGTTACGCATCTTAATCTTAACAGAAAAAAATTACAACTTATAAAGAAGTGTGTCTAAAATTGTTAATATCAAGAGACACGGTAGTGTCTCGCGCCAAGTACACGCGAAGCGAGACCGCACCGTGACTCTTTTACGCGACGCGACGGGTTGCGAGTATACGAGATGCTGAGATCTCGATAACGAGTGAACGGATCAAGTTCTAAGTAGGCTTGATCGATAACTTGGGGTCCAATTAGGGGGGGGGGTTTCTTATAATATTCCGCTACGTGCCCTACGAGCGGAGATATTGCGACGCAAAGTCCAAATGTCAAAATTATATTTTAAGATACTTTCTACGTCAACCGCTCTCATTTCATTATAACATACATGTTACAAACAGAGAACAGAGAAATGTCACTTTCACTTTTTCGACACTGGCGGCTAGCGGCGTTAGTATCGCAGTGCAGTGCAGTGCAGACAGTGCGTTCGTTTAGCGCGCTGTCAGTCAGTTCATCAGTTATAACCTATAACCTATCTCGAAAGAGACACGGTAGTACGCGCGAAGCAAGACCGACCGTGACTCTTTACGCGACGCGACGATTAATTCAAGGTAATTGTTTTATGTAATTATCCTATAATTATCTTATTCTATACTAGCTGGTTACCCGGGCTTCGCCCGGGAGTCGTTTTTCTTGAAACGACTTCATTTGTGTTTCAATATCCTTATTGTAGACAAACATAAGGAGTGTGTCGGTTGATTTAAAGACGGTAGTTTAACTTTCCTGCATGAATAACACATTCTAGGTGCTTAAGTTTTAAACTTTTTTACTTGACAATGATCACATATTACATCCATTTTCCCAATTATTACACTCGGATGAAATTGATATTCGTAATTTAAATTATAACTAAATGCCTCTAATTTCAAATCGGACCGCATAAATGTTTTCGTGGATTAAACATGTCGTAACCGGTCTTTTTCTACTCGAGTTTTACACTATTGAGTCAATTCCGCTTTTCCAATATTTCACTTACCGATCAGCGACATCATCCCTTGGTTTACCCGGGCGTGTTTTCGGGAATTTTGAGATTGCTCGTTCGCGATGTATACAGAACCTCGATATTTCACTTACCGATTACCGATTTACCGATTACCGATTTTATTCCTTGGTTTTTTAATTGAAAAATCGAGGTTCTGTGTACATCGCGAGCGAGCAATCTCAAAATTCCCGAAAAAACGCCTGGGTAAACAATTCTCAATTCTCAATTCTCAATTCTCAATTCTCAATTCTCAATATTTAATATAAAATTTAGAAATATCAGTATCCGTTATTAAATCCCGATATATAACTTACACAATTTTTAAGCAAAAATCGGCAACCCTTTTACCGATTCTCGCTAAATTCAATATAATAATATTCTATCCATAAAAAAAATTTAGCTCGAAATCTCAAAATTTGCAGAAATCAGAACAATTACGTAAATTTTTCTTAGACAGAAATTGGTAACCCCTTTATTAGGAAATTCTACCCCTGTTTTATATACAATTATTAAGATTCGATCAATTATTTCCCGAAAAATTGGAAAAATTTTGGATACCGGTTCCAATAAAGATCGGTAAAGAAAAACTATACAGTTTATAGCACTCCCCGGAAAATTCTACCCCTGTTTTATATACAATTCTTTAAGATTCGGTCAATTATTTCCCGAAAAATTGGAAAAATTTCGGATACCGGTTCCAAAAAAGATCGGTAACGAAAAATTATATACTTCATATCACTCCCCGGAAAATTCTACCCCTGTTTCATATATAATTCTTTGAGGTTCCATCAATTATTTTCCGAAAAATTGAAGAAATTAGAAAAACCGGTTTCCAGAAGATCGGTAACGAAAAACTATACACCCTATAGCACTTCCCGGGAAATTCTACCCTTACTTCATATACAATACTTTCAAAATTGGTCCAATAGTTTCTAAGATTACTCCGAACAACAGTACAAACTTTTCCCCTTTATATAATAGTAGAGATATTACTGTTATACTTGTACTATTTTATTTACTGTTTATACTACGTTTACGTGAGTGTTTATACATACAGGTTATAATAACCTATTATATTATTTTTTATATTGACAGCAGGGAGCTGATACTGAGATCAAGGAGCCTGTTCACACGAGGCGTTTCTGCCGCGCGATTGCGGCCGCGCGTTAAGGGGCACAACTAGTGTGACTGCTTAAAAAAAAAGGTGATTTTCGGGAATTTATTAAAAGAAAAATATTGCATTGAATGTTTTGAAATTTTGAGAATATATTTGTGTATAAATGATCTAAGTGCAGTAATTTTTTTGTATGAAAATAATCAATTTTCAGCGACTTATGTGTCATCTCCCGAGTCTCCAAAAAAAAAAGTTCTCCCACTGCTGCAGTGATTGCAGCCTTCAGAGTGCCTAAAATAAAAAAAAACAAAAAATGTCCGTTAAACTAGAAAGTATTTCCCGTACAATGACGTAGAATTATGAAAAAAAATTAAAATCCAACAAAATGGCGGAGTTTTGAAAAAAAATTTCAAATTACGCTTAAAAATCTCGCGGTTTTTTGCATGGCAAATTGACATTTTTCATCCAATCAAAAAACTGGAAGGTCATTGTATGGAAAAACAAATACTAAACACGCTCCAAAAAAATTCAAGTCGATCGGATGATTTGTATTCGAGTTAGAACTGCAGCAAATTTGAAAAATGTCGTTTTGAGAAAAACGCGTTTAGATAAAAATATTGATTTCATTGTTATAAATCGAGAAATATCATACTTACAGCTAATCTGCTATTCCAGGCCCATATAATTCACCTTTCTCTTCCTCGAAAAGTACCTGCTGGGTTGCTGAAGCTTTCCTTCGAGCTAATCGACCCTCTTTCGAAGCTTATGCACGTTTCTGACCGACGAGCAGCTACTCTTTAGAAGGCTGCCGTTCAAAAACTATTTGAGATCCACTCTTAAAATTTTAGTATGTTATTCTTGAAGCTATAGACTATCGAAAAATGCAAAAAAAAATCGATTTTTCAAAAGTGTCACACTAGTTGTGCCCCTTAACGTTTGCACGAGCCGCACGTTGTCGCGAGGTATAAGGTGCGACAACGCGCGCATACGCGCGTACGCGAAACGGCAGTAACACCGTAATCGTGCCGGCGATATACTGAATTGAATTGCTTCGTGCTTATCTGGAGATTTCGTATCCCTACATCGTGTTACCACCGCTGCCGGAAAAGAAGGTTCTCTACGCTTGGCAGAAAGTGACGACTGACACGTTCGATCCCGACTTCGTTGATCGCAGAAGAGCTGGACTCGAGGTACGTTTCCGATTTGCAATTATAACAATATCGTGCGATGAATGTTGTACCCAATTATAACCTCAAATGAAGTTGTGCACGTTGCTAGTATTCTGATTATACAATACATTTTTACTTTGTAGAGGTATTATATATTGACAGCAGAGAGCTGATACCGAAAAGATCAAGGAGCCTGTTCACAGGTATATATTGACGGCAGGGAGCTGATGCCGAGGAGATCAATCCCGTTTACGCGCGAAGGATATTATCGTAAGTTATTATTATCGGTTCAACTTATTTTTTATTCTTTTTTAAGAGTTAGAAAAAGATAAAAATGCTATCTTTTCATTTCATATATACATTTTTTTTACATGTTCTCCTTCTCTCTTTTATTCACTGTTATCTGTTGTACTTCGAAATCACTTATCTCTCTTATCTTCCTTCTTTCTACGTCTCCCTTTCCTTTGATGTTACTTAAAAAAATTTGTAACTTTTCCATTTTTACTGTTAGTAGAATATGCTTCTCAAATTTGACAATTTATTTCTGAAACATTCCGTATTATATTATGCACTATATAAATTAAACTATGTATAATATATATAAACTAATTATATGTATGTTTGTGAATTATAGCAATTAAATAAGGAACTAAAGTTTCGTCATATCTGAAAAATGACACCACCGAAGGTATTACTCGGACAAACTTTGCAAACTTGCAAACTGCAACTTTGAGGAAAGGAATAACGACCAGAAGTCAAAATTCTTTACAGAGCAATGTATTACGACAACTCAATGTTGATAGAGAAATTCGCGCCAAGCGAAAAATGGAAGTTTCGCCGTTTAAAGAAAAAACGCATAAAAGATGCGCTTTTGCAAACATCACTAATGTATGTGTACTCTACACAATTATTATATCAAAATTTAAATGTATATTTTGATTCAGTGATAAGATTTAAATGCAATTTTCAGCTCGATTTTTATGTCGACGTCCATTCTTTCCTCATGAAAATCAAATCACTATTTTAATTTATCCCAAACACAGCATTGTAATATTTACATTAATGTTCATTATACATGTATATCTGTATTTTCAAAAAGGTAAAAAAAGGCGCTAAGTACACGCATGGTTACCTCGGAAAAACTAAGTGCTAGTATCATTAATTTTAAATTATTCAAGCTAGAGATTGCGATTATGTCTTGTATCGCAAAATATATACGGCTTATAGAGCTTTACGATCTGTACATACTGTTTGTAAGATAAAGATATACTGTTTCTAAGATGCGTAACACTACAAAATGCATGATATCAGTACAAAATTACCTTTTTCAAAAAGGTAAAAAAAGGCGCCAAGTACACGCGTAGTTGTTACCTCAAAAAAAAACCAAAGGGTAGTATCATTAATTTTAAATTAAAAAATATTAATAAAACCCAAATGGTACGTAATATTTTTGTACCTCGAAAAAACCCAAAAGTGGGTGGGTAGTATCTTTATTTAAAAAAAAAATTAAAACCCAAGTAGTACATAATACTACAAAAAGGCGTGATATCCGTACAAAATTACCTTTTTTAAAAAAAAGGTAAAAAAGGCGCCAAGTTCACGCATAGTAGTGTACCTATATGTTGTTACGTCAAAAAAAAAAGAAAGTGGTAGTATTATACCTCGAAAAAATTTAAGTAACAAGTGGTAGACGTAATCTTTATATCTCGAAAAAATCTCGAAAAAATCTAAGCAGTAGTATCTTTATTTCCGAAAAATTATAACCCAAGTGATCTATCAAAACATATCACAAAATTATGTTACCTTATTATGTTAAAATTATGTTAAAAAGAAGAGTCGCGCTTCAAGTGATTTATTACAATTACAAAAAAGAAATGATATCTCTTTAAATTACAGCGCCAATTACAGAGAGAACATAATATATTGCCTCAAAAAATAATTGTTGCACTACTTTGAAAAATCTTTAAATTGTGTTTAAATTTATCAAGGAAATACAAGATATTTAAATACAAAGTTTACATGTGTATTTTTTAGTGGTCACAAAGAATTACAGAGGTAACAGTACAAAATAAAAATATTTTATTAAAATACATAAATTTTTCTTGTAAAAAAACTTGGCGCTGCTAGACCTCGAAATTTTAAATAAATAAGGACAATAATAAATAAAAATAATTCAGAGAAGAATGCGATAAGAGTAATATTAAATGATTATCAGCGTAGATGTGCGAGTGAGTGATATGGGTGTGCGTGACGACGCGGACGGCGGATAATGCGGCTTATAATTAAGTAGAGGATAAGTTTATTAATTTATTTAAAATTTTGAGGTCTAGCAGCGCCAAGTTTTTTTACAAGAAAAATTTATGTATTTTAATAAAGTATTTTTATTTTGTACTGTTACCTCTGTAATTCTTTGTGACCACTAAAAAATACACATGTAAACTTTGTATTTAAATATCTTGTATTCCCTTGTTAAATTTAAACACAATTTAAAGATTTTTCAAAGTAGTGCAACAATTATTTTTTGAGGCAATATATATGTTCTCTCTGTAATTGGCGCTGTAATTTAAAGAGATATTATTTCTTTTTTGTAATTGTAATAGATCACTTGAAGCGCGACTCTTCTTTTTGATAAGGTAACATAATTTTGTGATGTGTCTTGATAGATCACTTGGGTTATAATTTTTCGGAAATAAAGATACTACTGCTTAGATTTTTTCGAGATTTTTCAAGATATAAAGATTACGTCTACCACTTGTTACTTAAATTTTTTCGAGGTATAATACTACCACTTTCTTTTTTTTCGACGTAACAACATATAGGTACACTACTATGCGTGAACTTGGCGCCTTTTTTTACCTTTTTTTTAAAAAAGGTAATTTTGTACGGATATCACGCCTTTTTGTAGTATTACGCATTTTATAAACAGTATGTACAAGGTACAAGGTAAAGCTATTTGGAGGTATAATACTACCACTTTGTTTTTTTCAAGGTAACAACATAACAGGGTAACAACATAATACATATACACTACTATGCGTGTACTTGGCGCCTTTTTTTACCTTTTTTTTTAAAGGTAATTTTGTACGGATATCACGCCTTTTTGTAGTGTTACGCATCTTAATCTTATAAACAATATATCTTATAATCTTATAAACAGTATATACAAGATATGAAGCTAAAAGTGTTACGGACTATTATTTCTAAAGAAAACAACAATTTAATATTTTGCTTAGTTTTTTTAAAATAATAATCTGTAACCCTTTCAGCTGTACACCTTGTATATATTTTTCAATTTCAACATAAAACATAATCGCAATATAGCATGATTAATGTTAATAAGTCGTTAACTGTAAAATTCTTTATTTATTTTTATTCGCGTGTCTTACTGAATGTTGTTCGCAACTGTATATGTACCGATATCTTCAGGTATCGATATTTTTGATAATTACAGATGGACACCTGTAACACGTGTCTGAAATTTACCCGATTTGTTTATTCTTTTATTCCCTTCAACTAATCGCAAATTAATTCTATTTGATAAAAGCAATTCTGTTAAATTTCTCATACATAACGCATCGTTTATAATTTTCTATTATAAATATTAAATAGTACGATATATATATATTCGTACTCACATCCTTAAAAATTATTTCGAGAATTCGAGCGAATGTCACAACTAGATAAAATTATCTTTCATATTTTGACAGTTGAGTAGGAACATATTTGAGTTGGCGAAAAATGATTCTCTGAAACCGCACGTGTGTGTGTAAATAATTCAGTAGAAAATATATAATCTTCATTTCAAAATACATTTGCACACTACGTACCAAAAATATATAATATGATAACGTAGTTTTTGCTATTCAATTGATTGAATTTCAGAAAAGAAAAATATTTAAAAGTATATAACTATGTCAGTCAATAAAAAGACATAGACGCAAATTGAATCATATATATTTAATTGCTTGCTCATTAAATATAAAGTGCAAACACATAGAAATTGTATATTTTTCTATACTTAAATGCAATAGGAAGAAATAATTAAACAAGTATCCTTGCATAGGAATATTGTGCATAATTTTTACAAAACAGAGATTCGCGCAATTAAGATATATAATAAAATTAATAACGATTTTATAAATCTTAGTTATATGTTAATAATACGACATGATCTTTCTAATCATGAAACTTACAAACTAACGGAAAAAGATTCGTATCCTAAATCGAAAACAAATTATGTGTACACATAATAAAAATTGTATGAATTAAAATTATGTGTATACACATAATAAAAATGCGGAATTATTTTTGTCAGACATAATTTTAATTCATTCAATTTTTATTAGACATAATTTTAATTCGTCCAATTTTTATTATGTCTAGACATAATTTTAATTCAGCGAATTTTTATTATGTCATAACATAATTTTAATTCTGCCACTAGGGAATTTGTAAGTCGATTTTTATGAATCAAGCTTGAATTCGATGTCTAGGTGACCCAGGTTGCCGATGACGGGTTCCAGATAGTGCGCTTTATAGTTTTCGGTGTCCAGATGTAATAATACGTTGAATTTGATGTCTAGGTGTCCCACGTTGCCGATGACGAGGTCCACATAGTGCGCTCCGTAGTTTTTGGTGTCTACGTGTATTAATACCTCGAATTCGATATCTACGTGTCCTACATTCAGATTTAAAGTTATTAATACACCTAGACACCAAAAACTACGAAGCGCACTATGTGGACCTCGTCATCGGCAACCTGGGACACTTAGACATCAATTTCAAGGTATTAATACACGTAGACACCGAAAACTACGGAGCGCATTATGTGGACTCGTCATCGGCAACCTGGGACACCTAGACATCGAATTCAAGGTATTAATACACGTAGACACCGAAAACTACGGAGCTCACTATCTAGACATCGTCATCGGCAACCTGGGACACCTAGACATCGCATTCAACGTATTATTACACCTGGACACCGAAAACTACGAAGCGCACTATGTGGACCTCGTCATCGGCAACCTGGGACATCTAGACATCGAATTCAACGTACGATTACACCTGGACACCGAAAACTATGAAGCGCATTATCTGGATCCCGCCATCGGCAACCTGGGACACGTGGACATCGAATTCAAGGTATTAATACACGTAGACACCGAAAATTACGGAGCGCACTATGTGGACCTTGTCATTGGCAACCTGGGACACCTAGACATCGAATTCAACGTACGATTACACCTGGACACCGAAAACTATGAAGCGCACTATCTGGATCCCGTCATCGGCAACCTGGGACACGTGGACATCGAATTCAAGATATTAATACACGTAGACACCGAAAACTACGGAGCGCACTATGTGGACCTCGTCATCGGCAACCTGGGACACCTAGACATCGAATTCAACGTACGATTACACATGGACACCGAAATCTATGAAGCGCACTATCTGGATTCCGTCATCGGCAACCTGGGACACGTGGACATCGAATTCAAGGTATTAATACACGTAGACACCGAAAACTATGAAGCGCACTATCTGGACCTCGTCATCGGCAACCTGGGATACCTAGACATCGAATTCAAGCTTGATTCATAAGAATCGACTTAAAAATTCCCTAGCGGCACTTTCTGCCAAGCGTAGAGAACCTTCTTTTCCGTTGACTCAATATATATTATATATATATATACCTAATTTACCTAAATAGAAATCTTTCTCCTGACCGATAAGTCTATCGAACTAATTTCGAAATACGCGCGCGATATCGAAACTGGCGATACCTGCGCCGCCAGCGTCGAAAAAGTGAAAGGGACGTTTCTCTGATAATCATAATAATATTGAGACGTCGGCGTTAAGCCCCTTGCACAATGCCAGGCAACAGGCAATAGGAACAGGGAATAGAAATCAGAAATCATGTATAAATGCAGAATAAACAGTGACACAGGCAATAGACACAGAGTTTCCGTCACGTTGGAAATTCTGTGCCTATTGCCTATTGCCAACCAATCATAGCATTTGAATTTTTTAGGTTGTAATTAACGATTTTTTGGTTATTTCCTGTTCCTATTGCCTGTTGCCTGGCATTGTGCAAGGGGCTTTAGAAAGAGGAGTATCTTAAAAATAAATTTTCACATTTGGACTTTGCGTCGCAATATCTCCGCTCGTAGGGCACGTAGCGGAATATTATAAGAGAAACCCCCCCCCCCCCTAATTGGACCCCAAGCTATCGATCAAGCCTACTTAGAACTTGATCCGTTCACTCGTTATCGAGATCTCAACATCTCGGGTACTCGCAACCCGTCGCGTCGCGTAAAAGAGTCACGGTCGGTCTCGCTCCGCGTGTACTTGGCGCGAGACACTACCGTGTCTCTTGATATTACCTAACTTAACTCAAGTGACATGTATTTCAAAAAAAGATGTGAAATCTTTAAATTAAATTGCACCAATTGTAAAGAGAATATGTATATTGCTTTGAAAGATAATTGTTATGCAACTACTTGAAAGAAATAAAACCCAAGTGGTATCTTCGTATTCCTATTCAAGGGTCTTCTTATTCTAAACCCAAGTGATAATAGCTTCTTAATTCTCTTTAACAATTTTTTAATATTACAAAGAATCATTTTAATTACAAAGAATTAAAGAAGTAACAGTACAAAATAAAAATATTTAATTAAAACAAATTAATAAATTTTTCTTGTAAAAAACTTGACTACAAATACAATTATCCTAAGAAGCTTTGCGAGCAAGGAAGTTATGGTGCTAAAATATTTTATTTCTTAGCCAAACATATGGATAGAGATATCAACAATAACGTAAAATATCAGTGGTTGGATCATGAAGAATTAGAAAAAGTATTACCTACTGGAGTACAACAGAGTATTTCACAATTTATGTTTACGTAAAGAATAAAATATAAAATATTGAACTCATTCTTTGATCTCTTATTAATATTGTCTGTTATTACCGTAATATTAACATTATAAAGGACTCCTAATATCGTTTTTAAAGGAAAATATTCCCCTTTACACAAACATTTATGCACAGTCACGATTATTAAATTTTATGTTTGATATTCTTTAACAAAAAAATTTTTTAGGCACATATTTTTCGTTACTAAAGAAAATATTTTATGCATATATTATTTTTAAGTAGTAGATTGATTATATAGAAACAGACAAAAATTAATTAGATCAATTTTATCAATTTTTTTATTTATAATTAACATTATAAATTATAAAAAAAATTATTAAAATAGTGTTTTTTATATTAACGAAGTATATCTTACAATTAGAATCTCCCGGGTCTCTTTCGTCCAGTATATTTGAAGTCATCTCTAACTTCTTTTCCTTGCCAGCGCCGCCTTTCTTTCTTCTCTAAAATCCAGTCCCTACTTTTCTTCAATGATTTACCCTTGGCTTTCTTTATGTATTCCCTATGTACAAAAAAATTATCACAATTTTTGGAAGGTAAAATAGAGAAATATTTAAAATAATTGCAAATTACAAAATAATAGATATAACGGACAACGAGAGGATCAAACCTTCTTGAATTAACGACGGTTTGTCTATCTTCGTTCTCTACGCCTAGTGCCTTTGGAAGCGGAGCAACTCCTCCGGTCATTAAAGCCAAGACCATTTTCTTTGTTTTTGCGCTATTCGGAAAATCGACAACCACACCGCCATAAAAGCCAGCTTTTGTGGCTTGTGCCGTGATTAATTCAACCTGTTCACCGTTCTCTGGATAGAATTGTAACACTGCTCTTGCGCTTCTTGACAGGCATGCATACAACGTTGAGAAGAAACGATATAAACGTTTTGTAGGATTGTGCAAAGTTTTGCTTGCATAGCACAACCACTGAAGCGCAGAAATACTGACCGCCCCATCAAACGTACCAGTTTTAAATGGCAATCCTTGACCTATATCTCCCAAAATTAAGTCACCATCTAATTCTCTTTCATCAACAGCTACGTCTAAAAATAGTGGCTACGTTTACACCCTGAAATTAGGCCGCGGCCTGTACCTCAAATTCGACCTAAATTATTTAGCCCGCCTGCTGTAAACAGTTGATAGACGACCGGACCTGGCTTCAGATCAGGCCGCGTATTTTAGTGACCCGACCTGAAATCGGCCGTTATCATTTGCGATGTAAACGCGCGATCAAGCGCGATGCGTCCTAAAAGCTTCATTTGCTAATTCGCTGCAATTCAGGGCGATCTCAAATACGATCCCGTCAATTTTTAGGTTTCTTTCGGTGTAAACGAATGATGACTAGACCTACTTCGGGTCACAATATAGGTCAGGCCGCGATCAGGTCGCTGGGTGTAAACGTAGCCAATAATATGTTATGCGACGTCTCTTCGGTCGCGGAGCTGTTCGGCGCGACGGGAGAACGACCCAAATCTAGACCGGGTGGCAGAGCCCTTCAAAACTCAAAAAAACTACACGCAAAATTGTTGGGCGCCAGGTGTGGAGGAAGCCACACCACCTTTGTCTCGAAACGCTAAACACTCTCAATTACTCTCAATACTTGAATTACTCGCAATACTCTCACGGGCTCCGGCCGGTCGCGACAGCTGCTCAGTTTAGTCGGTCGAAGGTCGGGGTTCAGCGGATGGCCGAGTCTAGAGGAGTTTGGCTGTAGTTAGGCGGCATCAAAATACACAAACAATATTCCTTCATAACTAATATAATATAAGATTACAACGCAAAGTATATTAGAAGGTCATGATATCACGTATAATAACATCAGGGAAGATCCCGACAGGATGGATACATTATTCGCGACCCGTAACTACATTGCCATAGAACGCGGGATGATATTTACGAGAACGCGCGATTGTGTTTACTCAGCCGAAGTACATCATACTCTAAATCTCTGAACGGTAATTGCGGCCGTTTTTCGGTCACCTTATCCGGAAAGGCTTACTCCAGATCCGTTACCCCGACACCTCACACTTCCCGTACCGGGCGCGGTAATTAACGTATCAGGAAGCCGGCACGCCCCAGAATGACCGTACGCGTGGAAGACACGCACGACTCAGATCACAAAATACTCGAAACTAACTCTAACGGGAACGCAGATATCTTACACACGAATCGATAGACGCGATAATCCTAAACGGTAATCTCGAAATACTCGAAACGGTAATTTAACTCTAATGACTGTTGAGCCGATCCGCGAGGTTTGATCTCGCAACACGCGCCACACTCATGACGCGTGGCCGGTGCCACGCGGTCGCTCGTCGTTACTCGATTACACGCAAAATCTTATACCACACCGGTCGAATCGGGAAGAAACGGACGCCCCTTCGGTATTCTTACGGGGAGTCAGCGGGCGGGCTATGTCTTACCCGTAGAAACAAAACGGAAAGGCGATAATCCCGGCAAGGGATTCACGGCAATGATGCGTAGGTAAGAAAACTCTCAAGCAAACCTACGCGTCTCTCTAAAAAATAACGCGAACGGTACTCAACAATTCGCCCCGCTGTTCCCCGATACCTGCGGTCCGGGATTGCTAGTCGTTTACATCTCGTCCTTCCTTCTTTCACAACGTAACTCCTAGGGCCGCCGCCCTCGCTTATTCCCGGCGCAACGGGAAGGCTCTCGCCGTACGTCAGTCCACGCTCGCAATCGACCCAACAGTGCCGGGATCATTTCCGCGGCTTCGACTCGCGGCCCCCTAGATTGGGGCGCTTCGCCGCACGGGCGGATGGCGCCACGCTGTCGAAACGGGCCTTCCGGCCGCTTCTTCCTGAAAACTATAAACTCGGCAGTACGCGCTCAATATAAAGGTTTGAGTGGCGAAGACTGTGACGTGCACATCGTGCAACGTCACAGTTAATATGATTATATATCAAGATATATATATATCTTTCACGCAAATTTTTACAGACAGCGTTACTAGCAACGTGCACAACTTCATTTGAGGTTATAATTGGGTACAACATTCATCGCACGATATTGTTATAATTGCAAATTGGAAACGTACCTCGAGTCCAGCTCTTCTGTGATCAACGAAGTCGGGATCGAACGTGTCAGTCGTCACTTTCTGCCAAGCGTAGAGAACTTTCTTTTCCGGCAGCGGTAACACGATGTGTGGTAACACGATGTAGGGATACGAAATCTCCAGATAAGCACGAAGCAATTCAAATTCAACCTCATAGAAGTTAGCCGGACAATTTCGACTTATGACATTTTTTTTTACGAATCGATTGTTAGTCGTTTGTTATTGATTGTTAGACTAATTAGAACGTTTGTTAGTTAATAGGTTTACGTAATCGCCAAAATAATTTTTAGTGTTAATTTAGCCGGTAAATATAGAATTCTTTACAATTTTCGGTTCAAACCGTGGTCAATCGATGCGGAATCGTTTGTTAGTTCCGAATATACTAATTAAAACGTGTAGGCGCCGAATTGATGTATTATAAGTAGATGCAGAGAGAAACCTGAGAGCGGCCACCGGGATCATTCCGTTCCAGCGGACGTATACTGACGCGCCGCCTGAGAAAGTGGACGTCAACTACGTCGTTACGCTCGGTAACGGTACACACATGGTTCGTGTCCGTGCTATGGTTCGTGTCCGAACTACTCAGATGGAGGGGATATGTCAGTCGGCTGACTCGGCACTCGGCAAGCTTCGAGCGGGGAGAGAAGGGCAGACATACGATCTGCTGTCTCCTTCTCGCTTGAGCTGTGACGTAGCTGCTTAGCACGCGCCGGCTATGCCACGATGCCATGCATTTCGGGTATCGCTCCTCGCGTCTCGCCGAATGCCGAGTCTCGCGTTGGCAAATCGACGATGCGCTATACGTTACATTTACGTTTATATTTACAAATTTTAATTTTTATATTTATAAATATATATATATATATATATATATATATTTGAAATTTATAAATATAAAGATTGCAATTATAATTAATTAAAAAAATATATATAAAACATAAAAAAAAAATCAAGATACTGAGCCTCAAAGTTTCAACTTTTACTAATGAAAAGGTTTTCTAGGCCAAACGGTAAGAGATACGAGGTTGGCCAAGAGGACCAAAGTTGCTCCTCTCGTCGAGTTCTATAAGGAAAAAATGCCAAAACTAAAAAAAATAAAGTTTAAATTTTTTTTTGAAACTTTGAGGCTCAGTATCTTTATTTTTTATACCGAAAGAGGTACTGAAATTTATACCACGTATAAAGCACATCTAAATTAACGTATATTCACAGTTTCAAGAAAATCCTAAGAAAATCGGTTTTCTCTAGTATAAGGACGAGTGAACGTCCTTAACGAATTAATAATGCAAGGACATACAGACGTTATTACAACCATTTGAGAAAACTGTTCAACATTTTATGTGTTGCTGCAGAAGAAATTCGTAATGTGGGCGGACAAATTATACGTTAGTGGCTAGTGCTGCTAGAAAAGCTCGTAGTATTTTAAGGATACATGCTGTAGATGATATTGCTTGTCCCTAGCTTGTCCCATGCATTTAGATGATATTGCTTGTCCCTAGCTTGCAGTTTGAAAATGTTTGATTATTAAAAACATTTGATTATTAAAATCTTACATTCAAAATAACGCTTATAGCAGATAAACAAAAATCTTGTCTGTATTTGACATCACACTTGTGAAAATTAAGCGTGTAAAAAATCTGCAAAAGAAATGTAAACGTGCAAAGAAACTATTGTCAATAACATCACACATACACACACAGAAGAAAATGTAAATAATTGATTTCTTTATTATTACAATAATTTGAATATTGAAATTATTTTGTACCATATGCTTTCTCACACTTATATGTATGTGATTAATAATAAAATATGTTAATGACAAATAATAAATTACAAGAGCGTATTCTGGTTTGAAAGATCTTAAGGACGTTCTCCGGAAAATCGATTTTCTCTAGATTTTCTTGAAACTGTAAATATACATTAATTTATAGGTGTGCTTTATGTGTAGTATAAATTTTAGTACCTTTTGCGGTATTAAAAATCGAGATATTGAGCTTCGAAGTTTTAACTTTTAACACGAAATTCCTATTCCGAGGTATTGTGAAACAGACATTTTAATAAATTGTGAAAAAAGTTTTTTCTAAATGTTTTTGAAAGACTAGTATATGATGCTTTATATAAAAATAGAAATTAATAATATGCGATAAGTTTCAATACCCTTGCGGTACTCGTTTTCGAGAAATACTTGTGTAAAGTACGCGATTTGAAGTTAACTTCTTATTTTTTAGTTGTTATATGTAATATTTAGTAAATTAACTTTAGTAAAATAAATTTTTCTTTTTAAGCATGAATACAAGTTGAGTATGACTGGAGCCGGAGAAGGTCTTTAAAAATAGGTATTTTTCAAAAATTTTTTATAGGGGAACGAAGAAAGCGTATAACGTTAAACTTTGCATGTTCTTTTAATCTTATTTTAAAAATTTATTTTTATTTTTTAAGTAAGAAAAATATTCTTCTTTTTTGTTACTTTTATATTATATATTGATCACTAAAAGACGTAAGTATGAGAGACGAAGTAAATGATTCTAGCTGTTCTAGGTATCAGAAACGTAAAAACCAAAAATTTTCTTATTTAGAATATGTGATATGGGCTATCGTCTGAACTAGAATAAACATTTTCTTTTAATAAAATACTAATAAAATTTTGAAAAAAGTTATATTTTAAATAAAAAAGCCGCTCAGAATGGAAATATTGATTTAGTTCTAGTTCAGACGATAGCTACACTTTTCCTGCAGAATAAGAAAATTTTAGCTTTTTGCGTTTCAGATACCTAAAACAGCTAGAATTATTTACATCGTCTGTCATTTATAGTGACCAGGATATAACAGAAAAAAGAGCATTTTTGTTACTTAAAAAATAAAAATAAATTTTTAAAATAAAGTGAAGAAAACATGTAAAGTTTAACGTTATTCATTTTCTTCGTTTCCCTATAAAACATTCATGAAAAATATATATTTTAAAGATCTTTTAAATTAGAATATCTCCGTTAATAATTCTTTACATTCTCTTCCTGACGTGTGTGTGAAGCTATCGTCTCATTTTGCAGAAACTCACAAATTATTGAGAGTTCTGGCTTCCTTTTTAATAGTTCTAGAGTTCTTGATATTTTAAACAAATAGTTCTGGCCATTAAAGCCAAAAAACGCGTCAGTACAAACTGAGACGCTATATAGGTTCACGCAGCGTCTCACTTTGTCCTACACAAGTTCCACCACTGTATCTCATCAGATTTTGCAAGATCTATAGTTCTATAACAGTTCTATAAAGAGTTCTGCCATATAAAAGCAAAAAAATTAATTATAAGGTACTAAAAAAAATTACAATGCAACGAGTATACCGAGTTGAGACGCCAGTTGAAATCTCGGAGTTCCGGTTCATGTAAAATATTTTTTGAGTAGTTTTGAGCATATTGAAACATTTTCTAAAGAGCTCCGAGCGTTAGAATCTTTGTGTTATATTAAAAAAAAATTAATATTAACCGAAAAGTAATCATGACAGAAGAAGATGAGACATTGTGCGAAATCTCGGAGTTTTGGCTTATATAAAATATTTTTCGTATAGTTCTGAGCATACTAAAGCATTTTATAAAGAGTTCTCGCCACCAGCTACGTTGTATAATTTTTAAATAAATTAATACCGCTCGAAAATCAGGAATTTATGGAAAATAAGGTGAGACGCTGGCCGTATTTCGACAGTTCTGTGAGTTCTGTTATAATTCTCGTGTAGTTCTGAATGTGTTCTAACGTTGTCCCATTTTATTCTGGCAATAAGCATTATTTATTCATTTTTTAAATAATTCTTATCGCTTGAAAAAGACCCTATTCTCGATAAATTCCTGACTTTCGACGTTATTAATTTATTTAAAAATTATACAACATTGCCGATGCCCGGAACTCGTTAGAAATTGTTTTAGTATGCTTAGAACTGTACGAAAAATATTTTATATAAGCCAGAACTCCGAAATTTTCTACAGCGTCTCACCCATATACCCGTAAATGCGTTTTTCTTGGGCGATAAAAATTATTTAAAATATGAATAAATAATGCTTATCGTCAGAACTCTTTAGAAAACATTAGAACACGTTCAGAACTATACGAGAATTATAATAGAACTCACTGTTACCCATGTGTATTGTTTATTTAAGAAAGTGTTTTTATTTTTACCCAATTATCCTTCTGTTGTTGCTCGTAATTTGGCCGCTTGAACATGCATAGGTAAAATAAATTTAATAAGAGTGCAAGAAACATTATAAACTACCATTTTTTTCTCAATATAGTTAATAATATAATTATTGGTACCTATGCATTTAAATATTAAATTTAAAATTTATTATGCTAAAGTAAAGGTTTTTAATGTAAGACTTTTTTAGATAGAAAAGCATAGAACAGTGATTTCTATACATTACATTTACGAATTTTAGTTTTTATGTTTATAAATATTTATTTAATTAATTATATTTGCAATCTTTATATATTTATAAATTTTAAATATATATATATATATATATATTTATTTATTTAGTTATAAATATAAAAATAAAAATTTGTAAATATACAAGCAAATGTAACGTATAGCGGGTATAGCGTATCATCGATTTGTCAACTCGGCACTCGGCGAGAGACACGAGACGCGATACCCGAAATGCGTGACATCGTGGTATAGCCGGCCCGTGCAAAGCGGAACGTCACAGCTCAAGAGAGACAGCAGATCGTATGTCTGCCCTTCTCTCCCCGCTCGAAGCTTGCCGAGTACCTAGTGTACACGGACAGAGGAGGGGCTTGCGCGACCAGCATATCCCCTCCATCTGAGTAGTTCGGACACGAACCATAGCATGGATACGAACCCATGTATCGTTACCCGAGTTCTCTCTGATCGTTACCGAGCGTAACGCCGTAGTTGACGTCCACTTTCTCAGAGGGCAGATTAGGACAGACATCCCCCGAAGCTGGATGGCCGCTCTCAGGTTTCTCTCTGGTAGATGTATTGTAGGCACCGATTCGTGATATATGGCTCCACCTGTCGAATGAGATTGACGCGACAGGATCCGATTTAGAGTAACGCGAAAGTGTGAGAAGATACTCCGAACGGTCTACCGCAATCCGAGGGACCGAGATCGGGCTGCCAGTATTAATTAATATCCTAGTACTCGCGAGGGACTGCCGAGTCGGATTGTGTCGAGACGTAGTTATAAGTGGAGCGCACAAGATATTTATGAAACGGAGCAAGCGGTAAAACTATGTAAATCATGCGAATATAATAAACGGAGCAAGTGATTTTCCTGTATGTGCTGTTTAATTTATTAACAATTGCCTACAGTTTATCAGAAGTGGGATGAATCGGCGTTGTTAAAAGAACATATAATCGAGTTGTTTTTTTTTGGACTAATACGTATCAGGACTAATATCGATATTGATCATCTGAGAACGTGCTAGAACCGGAAGTGCGTCGCGGTGAGGAATGTTCTCGAACTTTCGGAGTCGATGAGTCAGCAGAAGTGCGAGTAACCGAAATTCGGAGTGCCGCCTGTGTTATTGATTGGTAGCCTGGTGTTTCCGACCCGCAAAGCGTTTCGATCCTGGATACGATAATCGGTAATCAAGAATCTCTTGACTGTCGACGTCAGTAGGATGAACCGGGAAACGATAGAGGCGTTATCAATCAATGATCTGCGGGCGCACGCAGCGCGCTTAAAGCTCGACACGAAGGGATCACGTGCAAACATTTTCGACATCGTTGTGAATTATTACGGACGAGTAGGATGGCCAGAGGCGAACTCCAAAGATCTTTTGAAAGAAAGGAATAATGTGCCCCTCCTAGCCCTGAATAATGTGGCGATTATAGAGAGACGCGAGATGACAGATGATCAGTCATCTACCTCGACTCCGTGTTCCGGAGTAGAAATTCCTCAGGACCGTACGAATGCTAATACGATCCCGAACATTGAACAGGTGGTGGAAACAATGATGCGGGCTTTGCGACGGACATCTTTGTCCCTACCGGTGAGCTTGACTCGCCGGGATGCCGATGACGCAAGCATTTTGATGCGAAACGGAAGTGGAGCATCAAATATGTGGCAGAGCGTGAAGTGTGCTAAGAAACTGATTCCGACTTTCTCGGGTAAGGAAGACGAAAACGTGCTGAAATGGCTGGAGAGAATCGTCAATATCGCGCGAACATACCAGTTCGGCGATGAGGTCTTGTTGCTTGCTTCCGTGAGTCAATTAAAGGAGCGCGCTTTGAATTGGTATAATCGACAGCCGCTCGAATCAGTGTCGACCTGGGAAGAATTTAAATTCCAATTGAGGCGGTATTTCGAGAGAAAAGAGTCCTATGCCGCAACGTTAGCGCGAATCAGCGCCCGCGTCTGGGAATCTCACGTCGAGAAGTTCATCGACTATGCTGAGGCAAAATTAAATCTCATGCAATTATTAACGCTGTCAGAAAAAGAGAAAATTGAGCTCTTGGCTGACGGTGTAAAGGATTTCGGCGTGCGGAGACTCGTATTGAACACGTGGATCGATAACGTTCCCAATTTTATCGATCACGTGCGTCGAATCACAGAGGACAACGTTATTATGAAGAGAGGGGAGCCGCCCAAATACGCTGCCAGGAGGACTGACGGCCAGAGTACATCGTCGGAAATAAATGGTTTCACTTGCAAGAAACCCGGTCATTTGTCAAAGGATTGTCGATTCGCCGCGGCAACCTGTTTCAGGTGTGGACAAACAGAGCACATGAGCAATAGTTGCCCGAGAAGGGAAGGCAGCCGAGCAGCCACATTAAACCACTTGGAGGAGGAACGAGCGGCGCACATGGCTGCTCCGTCATCGACGACTCCGTTGCGGCCGAGCGGGGACGTCTTGCAGATCGGGGTGGAATCCGGAGCGAGGCCATGTATTGTAATTCGTAGAACATGTAACGATAGAATAGCCATTCGCGCATTGATTGATACGGGTAGTCCGGTTAATTTAATTAAAAAATCGGTATATGAGAAATTATTTGGTAATCGCGAGTTGCTCAAGGTTAAAAAAAAAAGTGATTATAAGGGAATCAACGAGTCGCCCATATTGATTTTTGGTAAAGTGTACGATCAGATTACGCTTGATAGCATAAGGGATACATGGTTCGACATTGCTCTTTTAGTAGTTGACGACAAAACGATGCGCTACGACGTCATTATTGGGCGAGAGTTTATTAATAATTCTGGTCTAAAGTTAACATATCATAAAGGCAGTTTCGCGTTTGAACTTGTTGACGACCTTGAGCAGTTCGCGCAGGATCTGTTGTCTATAAACATAGTTGAAAATAGAAAACCCCGCGATGTTATTGTCGAAAGTTTAGATAAAGATCTGAGTTTGAGCGATCAACGCGATTTATTGGAGACTTTTGCGGAGGTAGATAATATGAAAGTCGATAGAATAGAAACTGATGATAAAATTCAAGATTATGTGTTGAAGGCTAGTCCGCTGCAGGCGCTGCTTAAAAAAGATGTGTCATTCGCGTTTGACGAGCAATGCGTACAAGCGTTTCGGGGTCTTAAAGAGGAATTGGTGACGTCGCCTATATTATGTATATATAGTCCCTCGGCGGAAACAGGACTGCATACGGATACTAGTAGCCACGGTTTCGGTGCGATTTTGCTGCAAAAGCAACCTAATGGCCGTCTGGGCCCGATAGCGTATTTCAGTCGTGCTACCACGGACGTCGAAAAGAATTACCACAGTTATGAACTGGAGACATTGGCCGTTGTTAGGGCTGTCGAGCATTTTCATGTATATTTGCAAGGTGTTAACTTCCGAATCGTAACTGATTGTAATTCGTTAGTATTAGCTATGAAGAAGATCAACATAAATCCGAGAATAGCGCGGTGGAGTTTAACTCTACAAAATTATAAATTCGAGTTAATACACAGGGCATCGGGTAAAATGGCGCACGTAAATTGCCTGAGTCGTTTTATCGCGAATGTAAATATAATCTCGATAGAGGACGAATTAATGTACAAACAGTTGGCTGACCCTAGAATCAAAGAAATAGCGGAAGAACTGGAAACCAGGGAGCATAAGTGCTTCGTGTTGATGGAAGGCTTGGTTTTTTGTAAGAGTGTAGATAAAAACTTATTCGTTGTTCCTGAAAATATGATCAATAACGTTATACGCATCTATCACGATGAAATGGGACACGTCGGTATAGATAGAACGATACACGGCCTTACAGATCACTATTGGTTTCCATGTCTTAAATTGCGTGTTAAACAATATATCGAAAACTGCGTTAAGTGTTTACGTTTTTCGTTGGCGGGGGGGAAACCCGAGGGAGAGTTAGAAATCGTCGAGAAAGTGGCTGTACCATTTCACACCCTGCACATTGATCATTTCGAGCCGTTGAAAACCGCCGCATACAAATACAGGTATATCTTGGTGATGGTGGATGCTTTCACCAAATTTACTTGGCTTTATGCAACTAAAACTACTAACGCGGAAGAGGTAATAAAATCTCTAAGTAATTTTTTTGATTTATTTGGAATTCCGGAAAGAATTATAAGTGATCGGGGAACGGCCTTTTCCTCGGGGAATTTCGCTCAGTTCCTAGGCGAAAGAAAGATTGAACACGTCATGGTAGCAGTTGCGTCCCCGTGGGCAAACGGGCAGGTTGAAAGGGTCAATCGTTTTTTAAAATCGACATTAGCGAAAATGTGCGAAAAGCCAGCCGACTGGAAAAGCGAATTAGGAGCTGTACAATTTGTCATTAACAATACGTTCCATAGATCAATCGATACTACACCGAGCAAATTATTGTTAGGGTACGATCAGCATCAGAAATCTGACAACGAGTTGAGAGAACTAATCGATAAATTAACGCAGGTAAACGTAAATATTGAGCGAGAAAGAGCGGAGCTGCGAGACTCCGCACAAATAGCGAACCGAGCCGTGCAAAAGTACAACAAAGTGCAATACGATAGGAAACATAAAAAGCCGACGCGGTATAAAGAGGGAGATTTTGTTCTTGTTAGAGTTTTGCAGCTTAAATCGGGCATAAATCAGAAATTGCTACCAAAGTATAAAGGTCCGTACCAAATTAGGGCAATTCTTAATAAAAATAGATTCGTGACGGACATACCGGGGTATAATCTCACATCAAAACCAATGAATACTATTCTTTTGTCGGACAAAATAAAGCCGTGGATAAAAATAAACGAAACTGGTATTAATCCTGGCAATGTAAGCGATGACTAGGCGTAAATAAATTGTAATTAAGATAATTGACGAATGTAAGGAAACAGATAACACGACGAGTATCTCTTTATAGATAAACATGAACGTATTTATTAATAAATTATTGGACATAGTTCGAGGACGAACTAAAAGGTCAGAATGGCCGAAGCTGTAGGCGCTGAATTGATGTATTATAAGTAGATGTATTGTAGGCGCCGATTCGTGATATATGGCTCCACCTGTCGAATGAGATTGACGCGGCAGGATCCTATTTAGAGTAACGCGACAGTGTGAGAAGATACTCCGAACGGTCTGCCGCGATCCGAGGGACCGAGATCGGGCTGCCGGTATTAATTAATATCCTAGTACTCGCGAGGGACTGCCGAGTCGGATTGTGTCGAGACGTAGCTATAAGTGGAGCGCACGAGATATTTGTGAAACGGAGCAAGCGGTAAAACTATGTAAATCAAGCGAATATAATAAACGGAGCAAGTGATTTTCCTGTATGTGCTGTTTAATTTATTAACAATTGCCTACAAACGTTTGTTAGATCACGGTTTCGCTAAAAAAGCGAAAAACTGTATATTGTTTAGCTGCCGGAGAGTGGGGGTGAGACTTAGAATATGTGGTGGTTTCGGAACGCATTACGTAATAGGGTAATTCTTCAGTTTAGCTACAGCAGCACAAAAAACGATGAATTTAGGCTCATTCGACGCGTTTTTGCACGAAACGACCGAATCTGGCAGAAAAAAGTGTCGCTCTGCCCCGCGACGCAAAATATTAAACGTTAAAGTTGACAGAACCCTTACAAAAAAGTATTACTAACTGGTTAGTAATAAATACTTATTTTGTGTATTAATAATACTAAAATTAAGTATTTATTAGTACTTGAATCACTGTGATCCAAGTATTGCATAGTATTTTATTACTGATCAGTAATTTATGAAAGTAGTATTTAATACAGGACGAGTATTGAATACTTAGTATTAAATTTCTGATGAGAAAGCATTTAATACTAGGTAAAAAATACTTGTGTAATAAATACTTGTGTTGAATTACTGATGAGTATTTCAATGTTAGTACTGAAGTACTGAACCAAGGATTCCATGTGTAATAAATCACTGGCCAGTATTTTAATATTAATACTCAAGTACTGAACTGAATATTCCATGTGAAATTAATCACTGACCAGTACTACAATTTGTATAGAAACATTATAAAGGGTAATTCCTGATAATACTAAGGAAAAGAGATAAAAGTAAGGCACAAATACATTTTATATGAAGGTCTGTACTAATTCGTCGTGATAAAAGTGTACAAGTTTTGAAATAGTACTGAGGATATCATTTTAATATCCAATTCAAAATTTTATTACTCTTTTTAAACTGAATTTGTTTCTTAAGATGATTTTTGAAAAATTATATATTTGCGCTGGTTATGACACATGTAGACTATATATAACACTTACATCAAATTAAGAAGTAGTCTAGAAGTAGTAAGGCAGTTGGCTCACGATCCAGAGGTCCCGAGTTCGATCCCACCAAGGTAAGTGTGTTTTTCAAATACGAGAAAATATTTATAATTATAGACTGCATCTTAAGAAACAAATTTAGTTATAAAATAGTAATAAAATTTCGAAAAAAAATAATTTTTTTTTATGCCGGGTAAATATCGGAAATCAAAATATCGGTGAGTAATTCAATACTAAGCACCAGTAGTTCTGTGTAGTATTAATCACTTACCTATAATATTTATCACTACCAGTATTTTCCCAGTATTTCCCAAATAAATATTGACAGTATTAAATCACTGAGATTTTAAGTATTTAGTCAGTAATACTTTTCTGTAAGGGAATCAGGTTACGATTCCTGTCATACCGACGAGCTGTAGCGACTACGAACATGCCCTGTGGCCATATGCGCATGCTCAGTGGCCGCACGCGCATGCAAAAGTGCGCGAATTTGAAACGTATGTATACTTATATAATGCATATCACTTATTGTTAGCTTTCAATGATGAATATATCTTATATAATATATCAAAGTACATACGTGGGCGGGAGGGCTTTGCTCCCCTGCACCCCTCCCCCATGCATGTACTTTATAATTTCGCTTTACAACTTAGCATGTACTTTAAGTTGTAAAGCGAGTTCCACGCTGCCAACCGGCGGGGTGGGTGCGGGGGAAGGAGGGCCGAAGGCCCCCCCTCGTACCCCCCTCTATGTGTGTGTGTGTGTGCATAACATCTACAATTTAATATAGTTACGATAAACTAATAAAATCTATTAATTTATCCTGATTATCCTGACTATGTTAAATTGTAGATGTTATGCATACACACACACACACACACGGGGGGGTGCGAGGGGGGGCCTTCGGCACCCACTCCCCGCACCTACCCCGCCAATAGGCAGCGTGGAACTCGCTTTACAACTCGCTTTATAACTTAAAGTACATGCTAAGTTGTAAAGCGAAATTATAAAGTACATGCATGAGGGGAGGGGTGCAGAGGAGCAAAGCCTTCCCGTCCACGTATGTACTTTGATATATTATATAAGATATATTCATCATTGAAAGCTAACAATAAGTGATATGCATTATATAAGTATACATACGTTTCAAATTCGCGCACTTTTGCATGCGCGTGCGGCCACTGAGCATGCGCATATAGCCACAGGGCATGTTCGTAGTCGCTACAGCTCGTTGGTATGACAGGAATCATAACCATTTTACACTTACCTATATTTTTGCACGTGAAATGTAGCCAGGTATTAGGCAATAGGTATTAGGTATTAGGCATAAACAAATCTGATAAATAAATTGAAAATAGGTTAAGCACGTTTCCCGTGTTCATAATAACTATTACGTAATGCGTTCCGAAACCACCACATATTCTACGTCTCACCCCCACTCTCCGGCAGCTAAACGATATACAGTTTTTCAGTTTTTTTAGCGAAACCGTAATCTAACAAACGTTTTAATTATAGTATATTCGGAACTAACAAACGATTCCGCATCGATTGACCATGGTTTGAATCGAAAATTGTAAAAAATTCTATATTTACCGGCTAAATTAACACTAAAAATTATTTCCGCGATTACGTAAAAACTATTAACTAATAAACGTTCTAATTAGTCTAACAATCAATAACAAACGACTAACAATCGATTCGTAAAAAAAATGTCATAAGTCGAAATTGTCCGGCTAACTTCTATGAGGTTCAAATTCATCAGTATATCGCCGGCACGATTACGGTGTTACTGCCGTTTCGCGTACGCGCGTATGCGCGCGTTGTCGCACCTTGGCTCGTGCAAACGTTATTAACGCGCGGCCGCAATCGCGCGGCAGAAACGCTTCGTGTGAACAGGCTCCTTGATCTCAGTATCAGCTCCCTGCCGTCAATATATAATATAATATAGGTTAACCTGTATGTAAACACTCACGTAAACGTAGTATAGTATATAAACAGTAAAATAAGTAACAGTTACTACGTTTACGCGAGCGTTACTTCTGTAGTAACTTACAATATATCACTCGTTTACGCGGAGTGAATTATCGTAAGTTACTACAAAATCCCGTTTACGCGAAGAAATTATCGTAAGTTACTACAGAAGTAACGCTCGCGTAAACGTAGTAAGTAATATATAAAATAAGATAATTATAGAAGATAATTACATAATAAAACAATTACCTTGAATTAATCGTCGCGTCGCGTAAAAAGTCACGGTCGGTCTCGCTCCGCGCGTACTACCGTGTCTCTCGATCGAGATAGGGTAACTGATAAAGGTGCGATTTCATTGACGCTAGAAACCAGCGGCAGCGTCAAGAAAATGTAGTGGGGGAAGAACCCTTACGGAAAAAAACTATTGGAATGCTAATAGTAACTATTGAAATGATAATAGTAACTATTAAATGCCAATAATTATAAGCAGTGATTACTACTGCAATGCTTACTGTAATACTGGTAATAAGTAGTGTCCACTACGCAATTATTACTATTGACCAGTGTAAATTATTAGAGTGTAACAGTAGATACTACTGCCATTAGTGCAAAAATTTAACAGTATACACTGTTATACTAATCATTCAACAGTGCGAATTAATAGTGTGCAGAAGTTTGCAATATTGAACCAAATAGTGTACATTCTGTATGGTGCAGAAGTATATTTCCGCCATGGATGCACACATGAAAGTTTAATTGGTATATTATATATATGTATATACCTAGGTTTCCTTATTTTTGTCTAGTGAGGCCCTTGTAAGGATTTGATAATAAGGATGTTTTAACTTCTTAAATTCTTATTTATTAGGGCTAACCGGATGAGGTCCCGATCATTATTTATTAGGCATGCCATAAGAAAAGTTTTCTTATTTTTGTCTAATAAGGCCCTTGTGTAAGGATTTGATAAGAATGTTTTAACTTTATAAATATACTTTTTTCATAAATATATTTACAAACAAAATTTCATAATAAGCCGGCACTGGTTTCTGACATTCACCCGACATTAAGAAATATAATTATATCATATATCCAATTCAAAATTTTATTACTCTTTTTTAACTGAATTTGTTTCTTGAGATGATTTTTGAAAAATTATATATTTGCGCTGGTTATGACATATGTAGACTATATATAACGCTTACATCAAATTAAGAAGTAGTCTACCACGTAAGGCAATTGGCTCATGATGCAGAGGTCCCGAGTTCGAATCCCACCAAGGTAAGTGTGTTTTTCAAATACGAAAAAATATTTATAATCATAGACTGCATCTTAAGAAATAAATTTAGTTAAAAAATAGTAATAAAATTTCAAAATAAATATTTTTTTTATGTCGGGTGAATAATTATTCAGTGAAACATGTAGAGAGTACTAGTGCGGACGTAATACTACTAGTGCGAATACCAACAGTGCGCGAAATTACTATTGAGTAGTGTGCACTAATAGTTACGAATTGTCATTTCAATAGTTACTACAAGTTTTTTTTCGTGAGGGAAGTTTCGTTGAATTTTGCGGTACGTTAAAAAGTTGAGACTGTCTGAACTTCTTCCCCCACTACATTTTCTTGACGCTGCCGCTGGTTTCTAGCGTCAATGAAATCGCACCTTAACTGAACTGACTGTGACAGGCGTGACAGCGCGCTAAACGCACTATTTGCACTCGCGCAGCACACACACGCGCCCTGGTGTCGAAAAAGTGAAAAGGACGCGACTGCAGCCAATGAAATGATGGCAT
This sequence comes from Temnothorax longispinosus, assembly GCF_030848805.1. NCBI lineage: Eukaryota > Metazoa > Arthropoda > Insecta > Hymenoptera > Formicidae > Temnothorax > Temnothorax longispinosus. The sequence goes on from NC_092358.1 coordinate 15,325,831, forward strand.
GGCATGAGAGACGTCGGCGTTAGAAGGAAGAGTATCTTAATAAAAAATTTTCACATTTTGACTTTGCGTCGCAATATCTCCGCTCGTAGGGCACGTAGCGGAATATTATAAGAGAAACCCCCCCCCCCAAATCGACCCAAGCTATCGATCAAGCTATCAATCCTACTTAAAACTTGTTCCGTTCACTCGTTATATGAGATCTCAACATCTCCAGTATTCGCAAATCGTCGCGTCGCGTAAAAGAGTCACGGTCGTTCTCGCTCCGCGTGTACTTTGCGCGAGACACTACCGTGTCTCTTAATACTACGCAGTGCTTCTCACGTTCTTATTTTCTCAGTCGTATGTCGTATGTCGTATGCGTGACTTGGGGTTTGTGATGTAACGTTTTCCTGTAGAGGAAGTTCGGGTAAGGTGAAATACTTATAAATAGAATCACCGCGATATCTAGAATATTAAAATATATCTAGAATATATCTAGAATAAGCTAAAAAATCCATTTTATGATGGAGAAGCTGGTAAAGATTGTAATAAATTACAATAAAATGAATAGAGAAACTGGTAAGGTTGGAATAAATTATAATATAAAATAAATGTATGATATAATAATTATTATAGACTATTTTATTATTAACACCTTAAACACTTATTATTATTAACGTTTTAAAATACGATAAAAATTATTTTTTTGTCAAATTAATAAATGGTTCATTTTGCCCGACATGGTTCAAATTTCAAATTACGCAACAAAAATCTACCTTAAAAAATTTTGCTATAACATTAAACTCACTATATATAAACAAAATTGGTTAGAAACACGTTGTAACAAACATTTGGCATTGCAACTCAGCGTAAACAAAGTTCAGCTATGTTTAATAGTTTTCAAGTTATATTGAAAAAGGCTTAGGATGGTTCAGACTAGAGACCCTCTAACAGAGTCTGGCCATAAAGACAGCCAGTTTTGACTGGTCCGCCAGTTTTGTCAAAGCAAGAGAAATAGAAAGAGAAAAAGATATAAGAGAGAAAGAGAAAGCAATATGAATGTATATCCTTCTCTCTCGCAGAATTTTGATAAAACTGGCCTTATGGCCAGACTCTGTTAGAGGTCTCTAGTTCAGACTATCCAAACTTCCTTTATTGCGATTTAACCGACCGAACCTCTCATGAGCGAGAATGCATAAAAATGAAAAAGGCGCATTAAGGTTGGTTATCAGTTATCATATCATAAGTCGAGATAGTTGACACAGTAGGGGAGACCGGGACAAACTCGACACTAGGCTTTTTGCCAATTTAAATCTGTCGTAGAAACTTGCCTTTCCTACTGTAAATGCGTCTTTATGTGCCAGTATTATCAACGAAATTTGATAACATTCTAAGTTATGGTGTAATTTTTAGCGCGACATAAGCATTTTTGATGGTAAAAAGTAATTTTTCTGATCTCTCGAAAATTTCTACTCTTTCATCGAGCTTTACTCTTGCGAATCTACCGGTAAGTGATTTTGATGAGAAATTTGATGCTCTATACGAATCCGATAATAGTTTTTGCATATTTTCAAAATTTTTATGTTTTTGGAGTGACAAAAGTGAAAAACGACGTTCGGGGCAAAGTCGACACCACGCCGTTTCATCGGCTCCCAATAACAAACAATGCTTGTCATGGAGCCATATGGCCCGAACGTGTGCGCACGTCTGGTCGCGAATTTACTTGCATAAATTGTTTTTCAGACATTAGTTTAGGTGAAAATAATTGAAAGTTCAACAATTTTTGTTCTCATTGATTCCAATGATTGTTTTACTTAATTCCGAATTTTTGTACTTTTTAAATACACGATAAACAATGTATTTTTAGTTTCAAACAATAAAAAATAAGTTCCTAGATCAAATTGTGTCGATCAGGCAAAGTGTAGAGTTTACCCCGGTCTCCCCTACATGAAAAAAATTTGTTAAGTTTACCACTTTTTTTACTAAAATTGGGATAACAGTCCATAATTCACAGCTATCACCATAATTAGTGGTAACATTGGTAAACAAATTTTACCAATTTTTTTACTAATTTTTGCGGTAAAAATGGCAAAAGTTTATTACAGTTTTGGTATTAAGGTATAAAGAAGTAAAAAAGATATAAAGATATAAATTTAAGATTTATATCAATTATGTATCATATTACTTATATTCATTATACCTATTCATATTATACATATAACCAACCCTGATGAGTATGTTGGGGCATGTTTTTTATCAATTTTTTGGAACCTCATATTTTTCACTGATTGTAAGTTGATTGAAGTGACAATAAAACTTATATAGTAAGGCGGAAAAACAGAAATAATAGAAAAGTAAAAATTTTATTAACAATGAGTTAATAAGTAAATGCAGAAAAGTAAACAGCCAAAAGTGACAACCATCCCCCCTTAGTCTCCCTTAAATATAATAATGCTATGTAATATTTAATATTATTTATTAATTTCGCATATACGAGAGTAGTATTTCACACAAAAGTGTGTATAATGTGTATATAAATAAATTATTCATTATACGATCTTAATTTCATATTAAAACAACACAAAAATGTTTTTGTCGTGTCATTGCATTGTTATAACTCGGATTACGAGACTGATAACAACGAAATATTTATATAGCCAAGAGTCAACGACTCAGGTAGATCAAAGATAAGATTTATCTTATCCAGAGGTGTGAATGCCTACCAGTGTTGATTTTGCTTCCTCTAATTTTGTTTTTATCTGCTATGTTGAGGAAATAAAACTATACCCGTTCAAGAAGTTATTCGTATGTGAATTCAATAGCAATTGTGTAATAAAAATATTTATAGTAAAAATTACATGAGAACGAGCGTGGCCTAGTAGACAGCGCACTGGTCTATTGAGCCGAAGTCCCGGGTTCGAGCCCCGGTATAGAGCTAGAAAAATTATATTCGCTCGTTCTCCTCTCGAAAACTACGCGAAAGTGCAACGCGGAATTGAGCGACGCTGTTATACTTGGGATTGCCGGGGTAACTTATTAACAACACTATACGTAATTAAATACTCGTTCTTTATTCGGACGTTCACTGCTCGCTGTCTCGTGTGTTAATATACTTCCGTCCGTTACTCTAGCAACGCCATCTCACGCTTACTCGCTCACATACATTTTAGGGCTTATACAATATGTAACATCCTCCCCTTTCTCAGAATAAACGTTTACCTTACAATCTATATTACAGTTGTGTCTTGACGTACAAAAGTCTTTGGTAATAAGTAATACAATTGCACGTTGCTTGAAACCTACTCCATTATATAATCCTTTAGGTGATTTGGTAACTTTCTGTCTCGTACAGGCCTACTTTGCATTACATTAAGATCAGCACTTGGTTCTGACTTCGTTGCAACAACAGAATCATCCTGCGACTCCGATTCGGTTTTCACCTTGACATTTTGCTCCGATATTATTTCAACATCTTCGTCGGATTCGCTAGGCCCTGCACGATTAAATTTCTTGACATGCGCTATATTTCGTTTAAACATTTTTCCATCCGCATTTTTAATCGTTACATTATCACCGGCTCGATCAACTACCTCGTACTTAACGCTTTCATACTCCGGACTTAATTTATCCCGCTTTATCGTTTTTAGTAGAACAGTGTCACCTAATTTCAACTCACTTTCTTTTGCATTGTTTCGCAAATCATATCGCTCTTTACTTTTAAGCTTTTTTCAAGCATCCCTATCTCTAATAGCTTCATCTAGATTATTTCTGATCCCTTGCAATTCTGGCATTTTAGTTTTTATCTTTCGACCGAACATTAGTTCCGCTGGCGAAACCCCTGTCGATGCTTGTGGAGATGAGCGATACATAAGCAGATAGTCTAATATCTCTTGTTTCCAGTCTTTTCGTTCGAGCTGTGCAATTTTTATGCGTTTAAGAAGACTGCGATTTTGTCTTTCGACTTCCCCATTCGCTTGGGGCCAGTACGGCGCTACATGAACAAGTTTAATACCGCACCTAGACGTGTATTCTCTCATTTCTTCGCTCACTAATTGTTTTCCGTTATCAGATATTAACCTATTCGGATAACCATACCTCGCGAATATATGTTTCAATCTATCAATAATTGCTGCCGACGTAATTGATTGCATTATCTCTATTTCATAGAACTTACTGTAATAATCAATAATCACAAATATGAAATCTCCGGAAGGCAAAGGCCCAAGGAGATCCATCGCTAAACATTCCCACGAACTATCCGGCAGCGCGTTTGGTTTCAACGGTGAGATATTAGCTGTCTTTTGCACTATTTGGCAACTCTCACACGTTTTTACAAAGTTTTCCGCATCTTTATCGATTCCTGCCCACCAAACCTTACTTCTTAGCCTATCTTTCATCGCAACAATACCTGGATGTCCCTCATGCGCTATTGATAATACTCGCTTCTTTAGCTTTTCAGGTACGACAATTCTCGTTCCCCGCAACACAACATTATTGTACACACAAAGTTCGTCTTTAATTGCTTTTATTCGCGTACTGGATAATGACTCCCAGTTTCCTGTCGCAATCGCTTGCCTAACTTCACCTAACCACGAATCTTCGCGCGATTCAACTTCCACTTCTTCGATAGACATTGCTCTCGGCACACTCTCTTTTGCAACCCACGCGATAAACAATTCATCCTCACACTTACTTTTCTCCCCCTCGTTATTACCTATTTTTAATAAACGAGATAACGGATCTGCAATATTACTCTTTCCACTTTCGTATATCACTTTGTATTTGAACATTTGAAGTCTTAGCACCCACCTCTCTATGCGGCTGCATGGCTTTGATCTTGGTGCAAATATACGTTCTAAGGCTTTATGGTCTGTGACCAATTCAAACTTAATACCAAAAAGCCAATATTTAAATCTTTCACACGCATAGACAAGTGCTAAAGCTTTTTTTTCCGCCTGTGAATATCTTCTCTCATAATCAGTTAAACTTCGACTCGCAAAGCTTATAATTCGCCATTGTCGATCCTGTTCTTGTGCTAAAACACAACCTATGCTTACCGGGCTAGCATCTGCAACTACTCTAGTTCTCGCATCCGGATTATAAATACCTAGCGTTTCTGCATCCGTCAGCTTATCTTTCAGCATCTGAAATGCGATTTTCTGTGGTTCACCCCACACGAATGGTTCGCTCTTTCGTGTAAGCCTTCTTAAAGGTTCGCTAATTGTCGCCATATTTGGAATAAACGCTGCGCAAAAATTGACCAACCCCAGGAAACTTCTGACTTCTTCTGGCGTTTCGGGTTCTCTGAAGTTCTGTACTGACTCAACTTTCGATCGCATTAATCGGTAACCTGACCCGTTTACTATAAATCCCAAAAATTCAATCTCCTTAACCGCGAAAACGCATTTATTTTTATTAAGTGTCAAGCCTTTCTCTAAGAGTCTATCAAGTACTTTCTGAAGTTTCCGATTATGATCTTCTAAATTCTTTCCATAAACTACAATATCGTCTGCACTATTTATTACACCCTCAAGATCTCGTAAAATCTCTTCCAATGTTTCTTAAAAAATTTCCGGCGCACAGTTTAAACCGAAAACTAACTTCTTAGATCTAAATAGACCACAATCCGTACTAAACGTAGTAATACTTCGCGTATCTTCATCAAGCTCAATTTGATTAAATGCTCCTCGAATATCTAATTTTGAGAAACACTTCGCTCCTCTTACTTTATCAAGTAGTTCTACAAATACAGGTAACGGGCTTCGTTGACGAGTTATTGCCTCGTTTACTTCACGTAAATCTAAACAAAGACGTATTTCTCCCGACCTTTTAACTATCGGTACTATTGGAGATACCCAGGGCGTCGGCCCTTTTACTCTTTCAATAATATCATCACATAACAGTTTCTCTATCTCTTGTTTAACCAAATCACGCATTTTATAAAGCAATCTTCTCCCATCTCGGATATATGCCGTGTTGATCCTCGTTCGGATTAAACGCTGCAATACTCGACTCGCCTGCCATGACGTTGTCCTTATTAGTTTTTCCGGTAAATCGTTTTTCCTCGTCGCCAATGTTATACTTGGGATGGCCGGGGTAACTTATTAACAACCTATACGTAATTGAATACTCGTTCTTTATTCGGACGTTCACTGCTCGCTGTCTCGTGTGTTAATGCTTCCGTCCGTTACTCTAGCAACGCCATCTCACGCTTACTCGCTCACATACATTTTAGGGCTTATACATATGTAACAGACGCCATGGACGGACAAGCCGTTAATATAACGCGCATACCCCTGCTATGCAGGGAAAATTACGATACCTGGAGATTGAGAATGCAGGCCCTAATGACAAAAAACAGAACGTGGCCGTACGCCAGCGGAGATAAACCAGCACCACAGGCAGCTGAAGAATTGCGAGCTTGGAAGGAAGAAGACGAAAAGGCGAAAGCTGATCTATATTTGGCGGTAGGTGATTCCAAACTCAAGCAGATTAGAAACTGCCAAACAGCCCGAGAAATCTGGCTAAAGCTGGAAGCAATTTTCGAGTCGAAGGGACCCGCGAAGAAGGTATCGTTGTGGAAACGATTGATGAGTCATCGGCTCGCTGAAGGCGGCGATGTGCAACGACACGTCGATGAATTCTTTGATATGGTCGACAAACTGTCGGAATTCACTATACAGGTCAGTACTGAGTTACAATCAATTATGCGTCTACATAGTCTACCAGATAGCTACGAAAATTTCAGATGCGCCATCGAATCGAGAGATACGTTACCTATGCCGGAACTGTTGAAAGTCAAGATTCTCGATGAAAATACGGTTAGGAACCAACGCAGTCAGATCGATGAGCAAGCCATGTTAGCTCGGAAAGGAAAGCTGAATAGAAAAAAGGGCACTTACAAACCGGCTACGAAATCAGGTGATAAAGAAGACGATTCCCAAAAGCCTTTCAAATTCAGATGTCATCGATGTCGTCGAGTGGGACATAAGGCTAATGAGTGCACCGAAAAGGCTGAAAGAAGCGGAAAAGGCTCTGACAACAAGGAGAAAGCCGCCATAGGTAAGGACGTTTCATTTCTAACCTCTATTACTAGAGATGCTTCATATTCCGTAGGAAATGCTCGGAGGAATGATGCATGGTGCCTCAACAGTGGATGCACATCCCATTTATGCCACGATAAGGAAAGATTTGATGACATTACGGACTCCAAAAGCACAAAACTCAACCTAGCTAATCACGTATCCACCGAAGTAAAGGCGAAGGGTACTGTTAAAATCGCATCTACAAATGGAAGTGTGAACAGAGTTGTACGTCTGGAAAATACTTTACACGTACCCGATCTACGAAGTAATCTGATTTCAGTCTCGAAAATCACAGATGCCGGAAATCAAGTCACTTTTACCAAAGAAAAGGCCACTATTAAAAATGCTAACGGGACCACAGTTCTAATTGCAGATCGGAAGGGAGATTTATACTTTTTACGTGAGGCCGACGTGGAGTCAGCTCACACAGCCTCAGTTGCACGCAAATCTTCATTGGCTCTCTGGCACGAGAGATTCGGCCATTTAAACTATAACGATTTGCTGGAAATGAACAGGAAAGAAGCAGTCTCTGGAATTCGCATTGAGAACGACAAAACAGCAATCGCATGCGAAATTTGTTCGGAAGCCAAGCTCACGGCATTATCATTCGGTAAGAAATCTGAGAGAAGCAGTGAGTTACTGGAGATCATCCACACGGATTTATGCGGACCCATGCGGAATGAATCTAGAGGAAAGGCCAAATACTTTCTCACATTTACGGATGACTACTCACGATGGACAGAAGTGCGCTTTTTGCACAGTAAGAGCCAAGTCTTGCAGGCATTTAAGGACTTTAAGATCCTTGTCGAGAAGCAGACCGGAAAGAAAATCAAGAGCCTCCAATCGGACAATGGACGTGAATTTTGTAACGAGGAATTTGACAAATTTCTGAAGAAGGAAGGAATCACACGGAAACTTACGACTCCGTACACGCCGCAATTAAACGGCGTAGCGGAAAGAAAAAATCGCACCCTGATGGAGATAGCACGTTGCATGATGACGCAGTCAAAGCTCCCTGTCTCGTTCTGGGCAAAAGCGGTGGCTACATCGAATTACGTGAGAAATCGTTGCATCACGAGAACATTGAAGGACAAAACGCCTTTTGAACTATGGCATGGAAAACGTCCAAACGTAGGACACATGCGAATCTTTGGAAAGACGGTCTACGCATTGGACAAAACTCCTAATAAGAGTAAGCTCGACTCACGAGGAATGAAAGGTGTCTTCCTCGGATACGACGAGTCATTCAGTGGTTATCAAGTGTGGATCCCAGCTAAGCAGAAGACGATTATCACACGTGACGTGAAGTTTTTAGACATTACCCCCACGGAAGAATCGGAGCCACGCGATTGCGATCAGAAATTGACCCGCAATGAAGAAAAGACACCAACTTTCTGTGAACTTTACATAGATCCTGAAGACGATAAAGAATCGGGAGACGAGGTGAAAAATCCCGTGCCATGGAAGAAGACGAAGACACTCACACGGAAGCGGCTAGAAGAGGCCCTGGCCGACCTAAAAAGGTCCTTACAGGAAAACCAGGCCGTCCGCGGAAAACATATCAACCCCCACGCGATGGAAGCCGTTCCTCCGGATCCAACAGAGAAGAAACTGTCGACTCAAATCAAGATGAATTGCTTGACTCAATTGAACACGAAGTGAACTTAGCAAGTCTCTCATCAGAAATTCCTTACCAACAAGCGCTCAATGGACCGGACAAGGAGGAATGGGAAAGTGCGATCATTGACGAGATTGAAAGCTTGGTAAGAAATTCTACGTGGAAAATCGTCGATCGGCCTAAAAGTAATCATGTCATTGGATGTCGGATGGTCTTAAGAAACAAATACGATAAAAACGGACAGGTCGAAAGGAGGAAAGCTCGCCTCGTTGCCAGAGGTTTCACTGAAAGACCCGGAATAGACTACCACGAGACGTATGCCCCTGTTGCTCGAATGGGCTCGATGCGGCTGTTACTCACTATCGCAGCTAGACATGATCTCAAGGTTGACCAGATGGACATCACAACAGCCTACTTGCATGGCAATGTCGAAGAAGAAATCTACATGGAGTTGCCCGAGCTACTCAAGGAAAGTCTAGAAAAAATTATCTCTAGAAGAGGTACCAAGGGCGTTATAGGAAGCCGGGCAAAAAAGATGTTAGAGGAACTTCGAGGCGGTGGAAAAGTCTGTCGTTTGTTGAAGGCTCTTTATGGCCTAAAGCAAGCTGGTCGTCAATGGCATGATAAACTGAGAGAGAAGCTACTCGAGATGGGTCTAACTCCAACTAACGCTGATCCATGCGTTTATATTCTAAAAGGAGGGGGGAACCCCTATTCGTCTTAGTTTATGTAGACGACTTATTGATATTTTATCGTAACAAACGGGATATTAATATGATACGTAAAGCTCTGTTGCAGGAATTTGACTTGAAGGATTTAGGTACTGCACACTATTGTCTGGGAATTGAAATCACCAGGAAGAAAGATTCCATCGCCGTATCCCAATCTGGCTACATTCGAGAACTCCTTTCACGCTTTGAAATGAAGGACTGCAATCCCGTGGCCACTCCTATTGAGACGGGTGTAAGATTGGACAAGGGAGTACCTAACGAAGATGAACTCCAGAAGAAACGGCCGTACCAGGAACTCATTGGAGCACTGAACTACTTGAGCATTGCTACGAGGCCCGACATATCGCACGCAGTCAGTTGCCTTAGCCAATTTAATACTTGTCACGGCGAGCAGCATTGGAAGGCGGCAAAACGAGTTCTGCGATACCTGAAGGGAACTATGGATCTCGGAATCGTCTACACTAAAGAATCTGGAGCTATAGAGGGATTTGTCGACGCTGATTGGGCCGGATGTCCAGTAGATCGAAGGTCCTATACCGGATTCGTGTTCACGTTGAATGGTGCCGCAGTGAGCTGGGAATCCAGAAAACAGCGCACTGTTGCCTTGTCCTCCACTGAAGCGGAGTACATGGCCCTGACCGAGGCCACGAAAGAAGCCCTGTATCTCCAAGGGTTTGTGTCGGAACTTGGAGTGTCTAATCCTGGGAAGATTCGAGTAATGTGCGACAATCAAGGAGCCCAATTGCTGGCGCATAATCATACCTTCCACGCCAGATCCAAACATATTGATATAAGACATCACTTTGTGAGAGAAGCTCTACATGAAGGCCATCTGGAAGTAAAGCATATATCTACGGAGAGGATGCCAGCGGACTTTCTCACCAAAGGTCTACCTAAGGACAAGCACCGGTTTTGTATGGAATCAATCGGGATTCGAAGGACGACAGAGATTGAAACCGGCGCTGCTCTCGAGGGAGGGTGTTAGAGAAGCCCTCATTTGATATTCGCGCTCTATGCGATCGCGGCGCCTGTTCGCGCATGTCCCTATACGGGAGCGTCGCTGCGGTACTTCCTCGCGCATGTCCCTATACGGGAGCGTCGCTGCGGTACTTCCAACTAGCGCTCCCGCCTTTTTCCATTCGCCATCTTCTTGTCTCCGCGTGCACATCACGCTGTGCTGTATAATATATTAAGCAATAAATATCTGTTCTGTAAACGGCCCGCATTCGATATCCTGCTTCAACAGTACGGACTTTGCCCTTTTAAATAAAAAAAAGAAACATTGTCCTACGCCGATTATTTAGCGAGATATCGCAATTTAAAGTAACCCTTGTTTTTTTATGATTTCAGCACGATACCGCTGGCATTTGCGTAACCTGATGTGCACCACGGGGAGGTTGCTCGGTCGGATTTTGCTGACTAACCAAAAGTATTTCGTAAAATTTTTGCATAAAATCTTAGTATTCTGTAATCAATTTTAAATCAATCTTCTCACATTCATATTATTTAAATTTTTACACTTAAAATATAAATAATAAATTATGGTAGTAGGTATATTAATATATTACAGGAATTACAAAGCATTAAGAAAAATTAAAATAAACAATAAATCTTTATTTTTAATTTTAAAAACGTTATATATATAGTAAAATATTAATAAAATATTAATTTAAAATGTAATTATTTAGATATTTAATATTAATATTAATTTTCTATCTTTACGTTTTTCTCTATATCTCATTATGATAATAAAAAATAATATTAATTTTCGTCCTTTTTTAGAAAGAATCTGATTGCGTGGAATTACCAGAAATCACAAAATCAAAACAACAACTAATGTCGTAACTCGAGTGTCATTGAGTGCTTAATTATGTCTATCTTACCTAGCAATCTGTAATATGTTATTAAAAAATTTTTGAAATATTCATAAATATATACATTTCATATTAAAAAAAAATACTATTTAGGTATCTCTCGTAATTGGTTTGGTTTATTTATATAACTGATTTTAATTCGCTGCATGTAGTATTATAAAAATATAAATTTATTGTAAATATGGT